>NC_036858.1:49745844-49964000 GCF_002910315.2 Salvelinus sp. IW2-2015
TTGCTCAGAATTCTCAATAGAGTGGCGTGTGTGTGCGCAGAGTCACTATAGTGATCTCATGCCCCTCAACGCTGAATGCTGCTGATGTAAAATACCTTTAAGTTGTTGTGTTTGTAAGCCATACTGTAACAAACTATACATGTCATTCTAGGCCTTCCCTAGGGATGAGTACCACAGTATGAGTCATAATACCCATAAAACCTAGCGGTCAAACAGGGAAATGGTTCCAATCGTTTTTCCACCATTCATTTTCCCYATAGGGGATTTTAGAAGTCACCTTGTCCGAGAGAGATTTACATGGTTATGAAAATGTCACGCCAGGGTAAGACTACACAAAACACAGCCCTTATTTTAAATGTTTCTAAAATCCCCTAAGGGAAAAGTTYATGGTGGGAAAATTATTGGAACCATTTCCAATTTCCAGTTTTATGGGTATTATGACACCTCCCACYCATGTCTCTCAGAAAACAGCAAATGATTCATGACTGTGAAGTTGATTTGGGAATAATTACATTAGTTTGTCATTATTGAGTTTCCTCTTGGGGACAGTCTCTGTGTTGGGGTTGTGTTATTAGTTCAGATGTGATCAGTATGTCTGTCTGTGTCTGGTATAGACTCTGATATCTACATTTCCTGGTAACATCACTGAGTTGTGTCTCTGTCTGGGCTGTATTCTGCCTCTGGAGTCCTGTCTGTATACTCCTCTAGGGTCACTGAGAGTGTGTTAACTCTGTATCAGTAACTGTCTAGAGACTGTCTGTTGTCTGAGTATCTGCTATGGTCTACTAATCTGTGTCTGTGTCTCTCTCTGTAGGATCTGTCACTGCGAAGGAGACGATGACAGCCCACTGATAACACCGTGCAACTGTACGGGCAGCCTACGCTTTGTCCACCAGGCGTGCCTGCAGCAGTGGATCAAGTCCTCGGACACACGCTGCTGTGAACTCTGCAAGTACCAGTTCATCATGGAGACCAAGCTCAAACCCCTTCGCAAGGTGAGACTGAAGGTGTGTGTGTGTGTGTTTGTGGGGGAGAGGGGGGGTGTGTGTGTGCATACTACACTCATTCTGTTCTAGTCTACACTCCCAGAGATGACTGTGACCAGAACATGCAGATGTGAATCCCACTCGAAGACACTGACAAGACAGAAAGCTGTTTTATTTATCTAATACTGATAAGAGTAGCGTGACATTGGGTTTTCGGCTTTTGCAATTGGTTTCGAGTGATTTTGACATGATACAGTCTTATTTAAGGCATTTATCAATCTTTAACGCTTGCAGATTCAACATTTTAATTAAAATGATAAACTGAACAAAAGCACTTAAATTCTGTTAATAGTTATCGTCGTCGTCCCGTCCCCCCCCCCCTCCCGGGTTAATTTAGATCCTGGGTTAATTCAGTACAATACCATGGAAACCAGGCCAAATCCTCATTACGCCTCATCCTCCCTCCTTGTCCTCTCTCTCCCTCTGCCTCCTCCTCCTCCTCCTCCTCCTCCTCTTCCTCCTCCTCTCTCTCCCTCCTCCTTGACCTCTCTCTCCTATCTCCCCCTCCTCCTCTTCCTCCTCCTCTCCTCTCCATCAGGATGAAGTGTCTTTATTATCTACCTCTGTTCCTCTGTAAATGTTGCATTATTCAGGAAGTCATGGTGCCAGGATATTGGTTTATAGGACTGGCACACTGGGTTCTATCGCCAAGGAAGACAGATCTATACCTCCTTTCTGCCAAGGAACAGTGGATAGGAAGAGAAGTCCACTTTCCCTCCCTGCTCCTCTTCTTCCTATTCTCTAATTTGTCCTCTCCCCATTCTATATTCTGTCATACCTCTCCTCTCCTCCACTCTCATCTCTCCCTTTCCTCGAATCAATGCCAATAAATTGTCTACATTCATTTCATGTTTGTCATAAATCATTTCAAAGCATGTTGACATCTATGAAGGTTATTGAGAGATTGCATCTGATATTCAGGAGGTATAATGTAGCAAAACCTTTTGTCATGTATTTGACTTTGACCATTGATTTTAATGGGTTTCATGGATCAATAAAGAAACAGTCCAGTGTGTTGGATCTGTAAGAGGTTGAGTAGTACTGGACAGCTGATAAATAGTTAACCAGCATCAGTGTGTAACTGAATGATCCACACAACACGGACAGAATGATGGCCATCAAATATTTAGCACTCATTTAAGCAGCTTGTGAAGAGGGGCATGCGAGCACTTTCTGCCAGACTGCTCATAGTCCATTGATGGTCAATCGCCCAAACCCTGTCCGAGAGAACACAATGGAGTATTTAAGTGTGTGTATCTGACTTAAACGCTTTCGTTTTTTCTCCCTCCCTCCCTCCCTCCCTCCATCCCCCCCTCCCCTCCCTCCCTCCCTCCCTCCCTCCCTCCCTCCCTCCCTCCCTCCCTCCTCCCTCCTCCCTCCCTCCCTCCCTCCTCCTTCCCTCTCTTTCTCTCAGTGGGAGAAGCTCCAGATGACGTCTAGTGAGAGAGGAAGATCATGTGTTCCTGTGACGTTCCATGTCATCGCCATAACTTGCGTGGTGTGGTCCCTCTACGTGCTCTGACCGCACTGCAGACGAGATCAGAGCAGGTCATCACAGGCACCAAAACCATCACAACACCCCTCAGAGTGGACACTGCACACCCTTAAATACTTTCACTGCATGGCAAAAACCCCATTACACCCCTCACTCAATACAGTCATAACATGCCAAAGCACCACACCACACAACTCTAGTACAGTACAACGTGACACACACACACACACACACACACACACACACACACACACACACACAACACACACACACACACACACACACACACACACACACACACACACACACACACACACACACACACACTCTCTCTAGTAGCCTGGCGGTTAAGAGCTTTGGACCAGTAACTGAAAGGTCGCTGGTTTGAATCCCAGAGCCGGCATGGTGAAAAAAATCTGCCATTCTGCCCCTGAGCAAGGCAGTTAACCCCCAACAACAACTGTTCCCCGGGCGCCGATGACGTAGTTGTCAGTTAAGACAGCCCCCCGCGCTGATTCAGAAGGGTTGGGTTAAATGTGGAAGACACATTTCAGTTGTACAACTGACTAGGTATCCCCTTTCCCTACTCTCGGGTCAGGCCCGTTCACGCAGATTGACATGTTGTGTTGATCATTATAAATCTAAAGTCAGTGTTTGTGATATTTATTTGTAATAATGAGTAAGTACCCACTGTATCTCTCTCTTTATCTCTCTCTTATTACATCAAGTCATTTGGTAGACAGCACTCTTAGCATGGTGCAAGACAATTAGAACTGTTTTTCTGGGTCTGGTAAAGAGTAACTGAAGGCAATAAACAACTTCTTCGGTAGAAAACAGCCTATGATATTAGTCAGAAACATGTATTCTAGTGTGAAATATACAAAATATGATACTTTTGGTCATAAAGTCAGTCTCATTCAAAACAGAGATTTGCGAGATAATTAGGAAAAACTGGTATGTCACTGAATGAAGGGTATCGTAACAGTTTTCCTTGAATTTGGTTGATTCTAATCCTGCCCACATGTCCACAGCTGGCATCATCCAAGTAATCATCAATTCTTAGAGCATCTGCACGCGACCTGATCGTAATGCCCATGGTCAAAATTGTCTGAAATTCGATATCCCTATGGAGCTAGTTAGGGAACATCAGTAAATTACACAATATACATGGGACAATATATTTAAATGTCAATAGCTCCAAATTTCAATGAATTAACCTCAAACCAACTCTAAATTGTAGAAATGCATATACAAATACTGAAAGCATTTAATAAAACAACTTAAAGGTGTGCAACATGAAAATATTGTTCCATTTACATTGTGAAATGTATTGATGGTCCCTAACTAGCCCCATAGATAGGCTATCCGGATKAAGCTAATTGGCGAAAGAAGTTGCCTATCTTGCTTGGTAGTCTTGGCTACTTCCAGACACAAGACCTGGTTAGACTGTTTCAAGTTGTCTAGAAGGGTGAGTGGCTGTAACTGTGCACTGTTTTGGCAGAGTAAAAAGACAAAACGCTTCCCACGTTCGAACACATACACAAGAGACACCCACATCAAAGCACGCCTCCAAAAAATCTCCATCTCAGTCACATTTCCTAATGAGGAGAATTGAAACCAAGGCTAAATCAGGAAGTTCAGCTCCCCTTTAAGCTGTTATTGTACTGCTAGAGAGAGGAGTGGGGGGAGGGGATAGAGCCCCACCCCCTTTTCACCAGTGTAAGTGAATAAGCAGTATAAGTGCATGATAAACTGAGTTATAAACTCTCCACCCTCTCTGTCTATCACTGGTAATACATTGTAATGGCAATCTCTTCACCCATGCAGCCGGAAGAATCCCAGGTAAATTTTTCACCTTTGACCGTTAACCATGTTTTATGTAATTTCCTGTGAGACTGGGCTTTGGTGTATAGGTCTTTTTCTAATTGAATCTTACCTTGATTCCTGTCATCCTCCCTCTTTGCCCTCCCCCCAGCACTGACTTTGTTGAGGAAAAGTTGTACTTACTGTACTATGACTGTGATATGTGGTTGTCTTACCTAGCTACCTTAAGATGAATGCACTAAAAGTTGCTCTGGATAAGAGTGCCTACTAAAATGTAAAATGTTTTTAAAACGCATTGGAGAAGGCCAGAGTGGAGGGACCTTGGACCTTCTTCTCCAATCTGTTTGGGAAGGAGGTGAGGAGATAGGACGCAAGGAATTGCAGAAAGAGGAATTGAGATAGAGCCTAGTTCCTGTTCCTCCTTCCTACAGTACAATACCCTCCCTTTCTTTACCCTCYTCTCCTCCTCATGGTAGAACTGATCCAATTCTTTCACCCTCCATCTCTTGTAGCATCTGCATCCTAGATAAGCATATACATATTTGTGACTGTTGGCAATGTATTTTACATGTCTCTCTCTCACTCTCCCTCTTTCTTTCTTCTCGCTCTCGCTCTTCTGATTCTAACCCCAGGTATCCTGGAGTGGCCATTCTGGACCAAGCTGGTGGTGGTAGCCATCGGCTTCACGGGTGGCCTGGTCTTCATGTATGTCCAGTGTAAAGTCTACATCCAGCTGTGGAGGAGACTCAAGGCCTACAACCGGGTGATCTACGTCCAGAACCGCCCAGAGATGTGTAAAAAACAAGTGTTCGAGAAGCTGCCCCTCATGGAGCCCAGTTTGGAGCACAAGGAGGCTCTGGCCCTCATCCAGTCTGACACAAACTCCTCCCAGTACACAGAGACAGAGGACTACAGTATGGAAGTGCTACATGTCTAACCAACATATTACTGAAGCGCCCACAGCATTTTACATATACTAATACACAGGCACACTCTGGCTGACCAACATATACACACACAAACACGAGCAAACCGAGTAAAAAACACACAGACATGCATAAGACTATAGTATGGGGGTTGTACTAAGGTGTGAGTGACCCACCTTCACCCTGCACCCATCTCCACACAGTCTGAAACAATATGGACCAGTCCCCTCCCCTCTCCCAGGACTAGACCTCCTTCACTGGGCCAATTGACCCCTCTATATATATATATATAATATAGATATATACACACACACACCACACACACACACACACACACACACACACACACACACCACACACACACACCACACACACCACACACACACACACACCACACAACACACACCCCCCACGCCCCCCCTGGGGGAACAGGACTGAGGCAGATGATCTCACTCGGCTCCAGAGGTTTCAGTGTTTCTGTTGAGCTGTTTGTTTGTTGCTTAGTGTGTTAGCTTGTTTGTTTGGTTTATTTGTTTTACTTCCTGTAAAACATGGGCTAAACCATCATGGATCAGTGTGTAGCGCCGCCGTTTCTCTGGAATATTTTAGAACATTCTGGAACATTGAACATTCCAACTACTGCCACCGTACTGCTGTCGTCCGAGAGCCTGCTAAGGCCCGCTCCCCCGCCTCTCTGAGTTTGGGTCTGGATCAGACTGGATCTGACTGGATTGGACCGGATCTGACCATGCATTGAAGCACTTTTTGGTTTCTACCAATACCCCTCTCAAACCTCTTCTCTTTTAATATGAATAAAGTACTTTATAGTATATCCCAGCAAACAGGGGACGTCCTAAGCAACATTGCCATTAGGCCCCTTTTAGGGTTTTGGCTAAATGTTATTCCACTGCCGTTCTGAGAACATTCTAGGAATATTAAAACATGGCATTAACATCAGGACGATAAGGGGACGTTCAGTACTGATCCCAGTTTGGTATAATAATAATAATAATAATAATAATAATAAGGTAATTTGATGTCCAATAGGGAACATTACAAATAGGTTTCGATAACCGGGAAGTAGACAAAAACACAAGACCATGACACAAGGTCCTGACAAATTTAGGATACAATATCCTGACGTTCTGGGGATGTCCTATGGACACTTTTGTTTGCAGGGATAAGTGTGGGAAATTGTACAGCAACAAATAGGAAGATTTGTGTAAAAATCCCTTGTTTTATATTTGACATTTCTGTCCCACACACAGACCTGCCCTCCCTTGGATGGAAATCGTGAAAAGCAATGAATGATGGGGGGAAATGGAATTCTGATGAAATGATCTTTGCACTTTTCACTTAAGACTAAAAGTAATGGTAAATATGGCCTACTGGTTACTCAAGCCCTGTGGTTTTTAATACAACCAAAACACAACTTTGCGATAACATCAGATACAGCCATCCACCTGACATTACCTCCCTCTACCATAAGAACTCTCTGAAGGCTCTGAGAATGTAACGTTTTTAAAAGCATTTTCTACCAACCATTCATTCACAGGAAATCGCTAAATAATCTCCCATGTCAGTCATCATCATAACACCAACCAAAACCAACCAATCGGTCATGTTTTTTCTATTGTGCGAATGATACAGTACTTGTGGTATTCCATGTGCAGTTTTTAATAATAGTAATCATGGGTTTTACGATGCCTTGAGGAAGCTACAGCCTGCTATATTTAGACTGTTCTCTTATCCTCCTATTGACTTCTCTGACCACACTAATAATGATCATGCAGATGGGATTATTCAAATCCAAATTTACATAAGATTATGTGAATTTGATCAGAGGCAGTAAGAGATAGGATACAGGGCCTATTATCATTATTATGAGAGGCCCTATGAGACAATACTGAGCCTATTTTTACTATGGTGATGATCGTGGGTGGGTTATACTGTAGCATGTCTTTTTGGTTTAGTTTTATACATACAGTCAGTCAGTGAGACTCAGGTGAGCAACGGACAATCACCTGATACAGAGACCCGCGACACAACATACATTTTTCAGTCGAGCTAAAGTCTCTGTTGCACAGTCAGACAGGCTCCAGTTTCCAACCACGATAACTCCGATGTATTACGTTACAACGATCAGTCCCTAACCCACCTGCTGTTTCACTAATTATTATTCAATGTAACTTAATGTATCGTTCTGGATCACATCTGGCATTATGAGGGTTTGATTAGATGCATTTGTAAATTGATCAGTTTCAGTCCAGATAATGTTTTCTAAAGTAACATCTGATGGCTTCTCTCCAGTAAAGCAGAGTTGCCATATGTTGACAATAAAGACACTGTTTCCCTGAGCCAAATGCCTTGTGTTGTTAGTCATATGCAGTGGTGTAAAGTACTTAAGCAGAATTACTTCAAAGTACTGCTTAAGTATGTTTTGGGGGTATCTGTACTTTACTTTTTATTTGTGACAACGTTTACTCCACTACATTCCTAAAGAAAATATGTACATTTTACTCCCATACATTTTTCCTGACAACCAAAAGTACTCGTTGCATTTCAACTGCTCAGGCAGGGCCGCAATATGGTTAACATCCCTACTGCCTATGATCTGGCGGCCTCACTAAACAAAAATACTGCGTTTATAAACCGTCTGAGTGTTGGAGTGTGCCCCTGTCTGTCTGTATTTTTTTTTTAAGTAAAAAAAATTGTGCTGTCTGATTTGCGTAATATAATACATTTAATTTAAATAATTTACTTTTACTCAAGTATGAGAAAGGAGTACTTTATCCACCATTGTACTGAAGTACATTTATAACCAGATACTTTTAGACTTTTACTCAAGTAGTATTTTACTGGGTCACTGACTTTTACTTGAGTTATTTTCTATTAAAAGGTATCTTTACTTTCACTCAAGTATGACAATTGAGTACTTTTTCCACCACTGGTTAAATGTAACTTGGTAAGAGTCTAATATAATGTAAAATTCAAGCTGCACAGAAATGCAAGAACATGATTTCTTGACTTAATTACAATACTGTAAAAGTGCAGAGCATGACAGAACATGAACTATTGGAACTGTCAGCAAAAAAGTGTGGGGGTAAGGACCTGATTGGGTTGCCATCTAGTGTTGGGAGTAGGGAAGTGCAGTCTAAACAGGGGAGTTGTGGCCTTCTCAAGGCAGCACGGTTTTGGGCTTACAGTCTGTTGTGTAAGTGCTTTTGTATCTGTGGGAGAACCACATTCCCAGGGTCCTCTCAGGCCCTATACAGCCATTCCAGCAAACACACATTTTTAACAACGATGTTTTTGATACCAGTGTAAATATACATAACAAGAGGTCCAACCAATGCGGCGTCCATGACACTTCTACTGTACAATGACGACAAACAAAATTGTTCTTTCAACATCTGTATTTCCTGAAATGTAAAGCTCCATTGTATTCTCCAATTGTAAAAGTCAGGTTTGGAGTTGTGGGTAGTGTAGTATTTGAGAAGCATGTTTGATAAGGGCCTAATGCTTCTCAGGACCAGCACAGATATGTATTAATACATATTATATTTGTATTATATCTGTGGACACAGTTTCAATGTACAGTGTACATTTTAGGACACCCTCACCAGTCCCCAAGACGCTCTGTACGATTAGACAGAAAAAGTGCAATTACCTTAGTTSACCTGGTCAATTCTCTAGTACTGTCGCTGTTTCTCATCCAGAGGTTCACTCTCTGGATACAATATTGCTTAAATTGTTTGTGTTGTATTTATATTTGCGTCAAAAGATACCACTTCAAATTGTGATTTTATGCAACTAACACTATCAGTATCCAATTCCAGACATGAGCTATTTGAGCTTTCTCCCTAGAAATCAATTCTACTTCTTCTGTACGTGACTTTCTCACACTGTCCTAGTTATTGTCAGAGGCAAGAGTCTTTGAGAGGGCTAGACTTAATACAGTGAGGCCAGCATTCAAACTGCACTGCACTTGACTTTTAAAGGTAACTTACACTTCAGCTGTCATCTATAGTTCTACCCCTATAAGATATTCAGCCAGCTTTTATCACCACTGTACCCAATGAATACAATGGATCCAAATGATCATTGCTTTTATTGTATTGAGAGAAATATTTGAATGTACATGATTGATACATTTATTTAAATTATTGATGTTTGATTATGTATAACTGGCTCCTATAATTGTGATTTTGAGAGAAGAGACTTGTTGATGTTGTCCCTTCATGCTTCTTTGCATTTTTTACCTTAAGACTTTTATGGACAAGGCTTTGCTTAGCTACATGAACAGTTTTTATTGCTAAGCTCTATAATAACTTTGTAATGGCTACAGTCTCAAAATTCCAGCAACTTTACCCAAATTCCCAGGTTTTGTCACAGATGAAAGATTCCCAGATTTCTTGAAAACCTGAGAATTTTGGGAAAGTCAGCAACATTTTGCAACCCTAAGCCATATTGTATAACATTACATTTTATTTTGGGGATGACCCTGTCAGAGGTCTGTGTGTTCTTTCAAAGTCATTTAAAATGTAAAAGAAAACACAGCTCTTCTGCAGAACATGACATAAGCAGCCATTCCATCCCCCCTCATAATAACGCTTGTTGTGCTGAGAAAGTGTTACTTGCATAAAACTACAGTGCTTTACTACGGACTCGACTTGAACAAACAAGACTGTTTCCCTCCTTCAGATATCATTCCACACGTTTGTCTGAGTTTACTTGTGAATGGTAACTGTAAATATATATTTTTTAAGTACTTGTTTTTGAAAATAAATATTGATGTGTTTTCATTTGTTTAATTCCCAAATGTTTGAACAAAGTATGTAGAATGAAAAACCAACCAAATAAAAATGAAAACCTAAATGTCTTAGTTTTAGCTACTGGATATGCTTATATTTTCATTGTCACCAACAGTTTTACACTACTATAGGGAGAAATAGAAAATAACATTTTGAGCATTTTTATTTGACATTTGAAATGTACACCAATGAAGTTTAATAGATAAATCCACATTATTTAAATGTGGGACTATCTGTAGAAATAGCTAGCAAAAAAGTTGAATGGCATCAGTGGGTATGTGCTTATCATAGCAAACGATACTTACAGCACAGTATGTAAGAAACAACACACTGAGTATACAAAACATTGGGAACACCTTCCTAATATTTAGTTGCACCCCCTTTTGCCCTCAGAACAGCCTCAATTCGTCGGGGCATGGGCTCTCAATCTTGTCTCAGAGCATTTTGTATTATCCTGTATGTAAATCCAAGACACTCCTTTTCGTATGGTATGTATTAATTTGTAGATGTCACATTTTTTATGATATGTTATGAATTATAATTTGCATTATGAATTTGCAAAAAGTACAATATGTTTCATATTTGAAAAATGTATATGTTACGAATTTTAGCTAGGTGGCTAATGTTAGCTAGGCTAGGGGTTAAGTTTAGGAGTTAGGTTAAAGGGTTAGGGGAAGGGTATCTAAAAGGGTTAACTGACTTGCCTAGTTAATTAAAAAAATACTTAAGTAACCATCTTTCTAATGTAACCATACCAAACGTATCATTCTAAATGGAGTGTCTTGAGGTTACATACAGAATAATATGAAATTCTCTGAGACCAGGTTGGGATTCTACAAGGGGTCGAAAGCTTTCCACAGGGATGCTGGCCCATGTTGACGCCAATGCTTCCCACAGTTGTGTCAAGTTGGCTGGATGTCCTTTGGGTGGTGGATTATTCTTGATACACACGGGAAACTGTTGAGTGAGAAAAACTCAGCAGCATTGCAGTTCTTGATGCAAACCGGTGCGCCTGTCACCTACTTGATACACACTGTTCAAAGGCACTTAAATATTTTGTCTTGCCCATTTACCCTCTGAATGGCACACATATCCATGCCTCAATTGTCTCAAGGCTTAAAAATCATTCTTTAACCCATCTCCTCCCCTTCATCTGCACTGATTGAAGTGGATTTAACAAGTGACATCAATAAGGGATCATAGCTTTCACCTGGTCAGCTTGTCATGGAAAGAGCAGGTGTTCCTAATGTTTTGTACACTCAGTGTATATCAGACAATATAGCTATCCCTCCTCCTTGTTCCCTTCCTTGCTCTCTCCCCTTCATTCCTTTCTCAGACAGCCACACTGTTAGGGATGCGGTCGGGAGAGAAGTAGTAGTAGGGTAGTTTCTTGCCTTCGTTACGAATTTTGATGACACTGCTGACCTCTGCCAGTCTCTTCCTGAACGACTCCATGGCCTCCTTCACCGGCTTCTCTATGAAGTGCTCATCTGGGTACATCCCCAGGAAGAGCTGACAGAGAGAGGACACACAGGAATTGGAGGGATGTCTTTATTATTAAGAACAAAATCAGACAAACACCATGTGTGTTTATCCGTACGTGGGCATGTGGTGTGTGTACCTCGTTCTCCTGGAACTGACTGAGGGCCCAGACGGCCCCTAGGTGCCAGCAGGACCGGCCGCGGTCAGGGAGACTCTGGATGATGAACTTCACATCTACCACCCCCTTCTGTCTGGGAGGGGGCTTACGCATGGTGGGGGGTGCATTGGGGATCCACGAGCACCAGTCATACTGAAATACACAGAGTAGGCAGACATTAACATCTAAGGGAAGCTAGGTGGTGCTCTTGACAATCTACAGGCTCTTGTCTGCAAGCACTGATCAAGCTCATCTACAGGAATGTTGACCAACTGTCCCAAGGCTACCCGACTATATATAGCCTACCTGAGCAAATCTTACATTTCCAAAGCTTACCTGACCAAGTCTTACCTGTCCAAAGCCTACCTTTACAAGGCCTAGATTCAATCAGATCAAGCGTTGCAGACACCAACATAGCGGGTGTTTGAGGTGGAACTGCATTGGAGCCGTCAAATTCGGTGAACAGTTGCTAACGAAACCACACCCGCCCCACTTGCATTAAAAGTTCAGAATGAGAAAGTGTAGGCTATATAGACATATTTATGCTCAAATTGAAAAATCATGAAACAAATAATGAGGATTTCAATTATCCTAATTGAAGTGTAGATTAAATCTCACATTCCAGTGTTCGAACTTGGAAACAAGGCTAGATGGGATTTCTTTTAATGCGACTCAGTGCAGCCAAAGGCAATGTCCGTTTCATAATGCCTGGAGCCACTTGGAGTTGACAGCTCTGATGCAGTTCCACCTCAGACACCGTCAAAACAACTGCTAAACGGATGTTTGCTATCTGATCATATCGAGCCCCGAGCCGTACCTGTCCAAAGTTGACAGCAGCGTGGTGTGCAGAGGAAGTGAAGATGATGACAGTCAGATACTCTGTGAGCTCCTCGCGTGTCTTCAGGGACTTGGGAAACCCTGCAGAAAGGTTTTTTTGCGCAACACATGTTTTTTTGACACTTGTTTCACCAGTGAGTCACTAAGGTCAGTCCCTAGACACACATTGTCATGCAATCACAGACTACAGTATTGCTTAGAAATGCACAACACCAGTCTATGAAGGCTGCATCTCCTGCTGGTTTTTGAGTCCCCTGGCAATTCATGTTGACTGGGCAGTGGTGTATATACACCTGGTTACTCAGTGGTTCTGTCAGATGTAAACCAGCAGAGTGGCCCTCGAAGAGTGGAGTTGTGGCCTCTACTAGCCTGATCAGACCAGACTGAGTTCATCACTCGCACTCCACTGTTACCACAGCAACAGATAAGCACAGAGGCTTTTGACCAATTTAAAAGTGAAGTACATTTCTGCATAGCTAAATATTGATAATGTTACTCCATGGTCAGTTATGTCTTTCAACACAGTCCAGAGAAATAAGAAGTGTGTATTTGTATTGCAGATAACTAAAACAGCATTTTAAAGCAGGCTAGGCCATTGTAGTGTTTGTTGGTTATAGTGTGTTTGTACCCACCACAGCAGTCAAAGTCCTGCATCCCAAAGCTGCAGACATCTTTAACAAACGCCTGTATCTCCTCATCCTTCTGTACTGTGTCATCACTGTCGTAGTAGATACACACCACGTCCCACACAAAACTAGGGAAACGGCAAATCAAATGTAGGGTTAGGGTAATGGCTAGAGCTTTAGGGTTACGGTTATGGCTATAGGGTTAGGGTTGAGCCGGGGTGTGGACATGAAGCTAGGGTTAGGGTAATGGCTAGGGCTTTAGGGTTATGGCTATAGGGGTGGGTTGAGCCGGGTGTGGACATGAAGCTAGGGTTAGGGTAATGGCTAGCTTTAGGGTTATGGCTATAGGGTTAGGGTTGAGCCGGGGTGTGGACATGAAGCTAGGGTTAGGGTAATGGCTAGGGCTTTAGGGTTATGGCTATAGGGTTAGGGTTGAGCCGGGGTGTGGACATGAAGCTAGGGTTAGGGTAATGGCTAGGGCTTTAGGGTATGGCTATAGGGTTAGGGTTGAGCCGGGGTGTGGACATGAAGCTAGGGTTAGGGTAATGGCTAGGGCTTTAGGGTTATGCCTATAGGGTTAGGGTAATGGCTAGGGCTTTAGGGTTATGGCTATAGGGGTGGGTTGAGCCGGGGTGTGGACATGAAGCTAGGGTTAGGGTAATGGCTAGGGCTAGGGCTTTAGGGTTATGGCTATAGGGTTAGGGTTAGCCATCTCATGGCCATTTCATGGCATCTTTTCCTGGTGATTGGCCTGGTTCTCCTCCTCCTATAAAAGTGTCAAGAAGGACACACACACAGACCCCCCACTCCCCCATGATCACTGACCTCTTGGTGGCATCCCAGACCCGGTTCCCGTCGTCTCTGTAGTAGTAGTAGGGTAGGTCCTCAGGGCTGTCCACCCCGCGGGCCTTAATGGCATCAGGGAAACACAGAGACCTGAAGGTCAGTGACCTCATAGCCTTCTGGATCATCTCTACATGACCTCCACCTCCTGTACCATTGGCCTGGGGAGAGACAGTACACATTAGCTCTCTATGTCTCCGTCTCTAGGCCCATTTTTACCTGGTGCTAACATGCATCCTTTGTCCTGATCGTGTCCACATTCTGATTGGGCCCACATTTTTAGACAGGTTTAGACGATTAAAAGACATTCTGATCTGATTGTGATCAGATCATCCTGACCACCTCCGGAAGTAATCAGGCCCAAATTGTGTCTGGAGATCTTACAAGTGTAGACAGATCTGGACAGCAAAACATTTAAATCATAATAATCCCGCCCTCTAAAACACAGGAACTATTACTGCACGTTATCAATCGGTGCTCATAGTATAAAGACTAGGGTTGCAAAGCTTCTGTAATTTTTGTAATTAACAGGTAATCTATGGTCATTTATACTTGAATAACTAAAAAAAAAATKTATTCATATATAGTATTTATTTTTTGTGTCCATTTTGTCCATGAGTTTCTTGTGAATAGACCGTATAGTTCAAGAGAAAATAGCCTAATTAATGGGAAAAAGCATCTAATCAACAACGGCATTATACTCAACTGCAACTCTTCCAACTATTTACTTTTTCCACAACTGCCACCAGTTCAGTGTAAAAACATTTACAACCAAGATATAAACTCATGAATAACATTGGTGTTTAATATGAGGGTTTCAACATGAAATATCTTTTATATATTACATTTTTTACACACTTGTTTATTTTACTATGTCTATGGTTTATATTTAGGATAAGGTTTTACAGCTTTATTTGTTTTATTTAAAAATCATCTTATTTGATTATGTTATATATTTTACATGCGATAAGGCCAGATAGAGGGTCAGAGATAATTAGGCACCTGTGATAAACTGAAGTACCCACAAGGGCCACTAGATGTCTTGTGATAAATTACATAAAATCTTTGAAAGTTACACAAATTCAGGTAATTTACAGGTAAACTTTAAAAGTTTCCAATAATATGAGCCTCCCGAGTGGCACAGCGGTCAAAGGTATCACAACCAGCTGTGATCGGGAGTCCCATAAGGCAATTTGCATGCAATTTGCATGCTGACTGCAGGAATGTCCACCAGAGCTGTTGCCAGAGAATCTAATGTTAATTTCTCTACAATAAGCCGCCTCCAACGTCGTTTTAGAGAATTTGGCAGTACGTCCAACCGGCCTSACAACCACATACCACATGTACCACACCAGCCTAGGAATCCACATCTGGCTTCTTCACCTGCGGGTTTGTCTGACACCAGCCACCCGTACAGCTGATGAGACTGTGGGCTTGCACAACCAAGGAATTTCTGCACAAACTTTAAGATACCGTCTCAGGGAAGCTCATCTGCGTACTCGTTGTCCTCACCAGGGTCTTGACCTGACTGCAGTTCGGTGTTGTAACCGACTTCAGTGGGAAAATGCTCACCTTCGATGGCCACTGGCATGCTGGAGAAGTGTGCCCTTCATGGATGAATAATGGTCGTAAATGTACTGGGCAGTTGGCAGACAGCGTGTATAGGGTCATGTGGGCCAGCGGTTTGCTGATGTCAACGTTGTGAACATTGTGCCCCATGGTGGTGTTATGGTATAGAAAGGCGTGTCACACACAATGAACACAATTGCATTTCATCAATGTCAAATTTAATGCACAGAGATACCGTGACGAGATCCTGAGGCCCATTGTCGTGCCATTCATCCGCCGCCATCGCCTSATGTTTCAACATGATAATGCACGGCCCCATGTCGCAAGGATCTGTACACAATTCCTGGAAGCTCAAAATGTGCCAGTTCTGCATACTCACAAAACATGTTACCCGTAGAGCATGTTTGGGATGCTCTGGATCAACGTGTACTCCAGCGTGTTCCAGTTCCTGCCAATATCCAGCAACTTCACACAGCCATTGAAAAGTAGTGGGACAACACTGCACAGGCCACAATCAACAGCCTGATCAACTCTATGCAAAGGAGATGTGTCACGCAGCTTGAGGCAAATGGTGGTCAAACCAGATACTGCCTGGTTTTCTGATCCACGCCCCTATTTATTTTTTTAAGGTATCTGTGACCAATTCCCAGTCATGTGAAATCCATAGATTAGGGCCTAATATTTTTATTTCAATTGACTGATTTCCTCATATGAACTGTTGCATCTTTGTAAAATCTTTGAAATTGTGGAGTGTATATTTTTTTTCAGTGTAATTTACATACAGGGAAGGACCAGGAAATCTAGTCACAATGAAGACAGATAAGAGACAGATTTTAGTACCATGTGTAGATGCACTTCTGAATATGTCTCAATGTCCCTTTCTCACACACTCACCTTATCGAAGATGCCAAACTCACAGATGAGCTGCTCTCTGGCCTTGGTGTTGATGGCGATGGTGAAACGAATGTGAGGAAGGAGCAACTAGAGGACAGACCATCAATAAATAAATAAACAAACAAACCAATCAACCAACCATCTAACTAAACAATCCATGAATCAACTAATCAGCCACAAAACACAGGCACAGACTGAAGTGTACTTGGTGTACCTTATAAGCAGGGTGTACAGCAGGCAGCTGTCTGAACATGGCCACTCCAAACACCTCAGAGACCAGGTGAGTCCTCAGCAGGTGTGTGACTGTCTGGTGGATGTGGAAGTCAGAGGAGCGGACCCAGATCTTAGCTAGCATCCAGTCATACTGACCATCACTGGGCAGGAAGATAGGGTTGTCCTTCCCTGGAGTCTGACCCAGCTGGGAGAGAGAGAGGAGGAGGAGTATGTTTTGTTAGATGGTGAAGAAACACTGTTCCATGCTCTTTTTCTAACCATGCAGAATAGCCTACCTGTATGGCCAGAGGCAGGATCTTGCTCTGGCTGTTGTTGTACAGCAAACAGATAGGAGCAGCCAGGTACTGTAGAGTACAGGGGTCTGTACTGTTGGGACTGATGTCTTCCATCAACTCATAGTCTGCTATGTAGATGTTACCTGCCTGCAAACAACACGTWATACAAGGTTTTTTATCAATTTTTTATTTCACCTTTATTTAACCAGGTAAGCTAGTTGAGAACAAGTTCTTATTTACAACTGCGACCTGGCCAAGATAAAGCAAAGCAGTGCGACAACACAGAGTTACACATGGAATAAACAAGCRTACTGCCAATAACACAATAGAAAAAAAAGAAAATCTATAAACAGTGTGTGCAAATGGAGTAAGGAGGTAAGGCAATAAATAGGCCATAGTAGTGAAGTAATTACAATTTAGCAAATTAACACTGGAGTGCTAGATGAGCAGATGATGATATGCAAGTAGAAATACTGGTGTGCAAAAGAGCAGAAAAGTAAATAAAAACAATATGGGGATGAGGTAGGTAGATTGGGTGGGCTATTTACAGGTGGGCTATGTACAGCTGCAGTGATTGGTTAGCTGCTCAGATAGCTGATGTTTAAAGTTAGTGAGGGAAATATAAGTCTCCAGCTTCAGCGATTTTTGCAATTCGTTCCAGTCATTGGCAGCAGAGAACTGGAAAGAAAGGCAGCCAAATGASGTGTTGTCTTTGGGGATAGCCAGTGAAATATACCTGCTGGAGCGCGTGCTTCGGGTGGGTGTTGTTATCGTGACCAGTGAGCTGAGATAAGGCGGAGCTTTACCTAGCATTGACTTATAGATGACCTGGAGCCAGTGGGTCTGGCGACGAATATGTAGCCAGCCGACGAGAGCATACAGGTCGCAGTGGTGGGTRKTATAWGGGGCWTTGGTRACAAAAYGGATGTCACTGTGCTAGACTGCATCCAGTTTGCTTAGTAGAGTATTGGAAGCTATTTTGTAAATGACATCGCCGAAGTCGAGGATCGGTAGGATAGTCAATTTTACTAGTGTATGTTTGGCGCCGTGAGTGAAGGAGGCTGTGTTGCGAAATAGAAAGCCGATTCTAGATTTAATTTTGGATTGGAGATGTTTRATATGAGTCTGGAAGGAGAGTTTACAGTCTAGCCAGATACCTAGGTATTTGTAGTTGTCCACATATTCTAAGTTAGAACCGTCCAGAGTAGTGATGCTAGTCGGGCGTGCGGGTGTGGGCAGCGAACGGTTGAAAAGTATGCATTTGGTTTTACAAGCGTTTAAGAGCAGTTGGAGRCCACGGAAGGAGTGTTGTATGGCATTGAAGCTCGTTTGGAGGTTAGTTAATACAGTGTCCAAGGAAGGGCCAGATGTATACAGAATGGTGTCGTCTGCGTAGASGTGGATCRGRGAATCACCMRCAGCAAGAGCGACATCATTGATATATACAGAGAAAAGAGTCGGCCCGAGAATTGAACACTGTGGTACCCCCATAGAGACTGCCAGAGGTCCGGACAACAGGCCCTCCGATTTGACACAATGAACTCTGTCTGAGAAGTAGTTGGTGAACCAGGCGAGGGTGAATGTCTTACAATATGAACCTGTAAACCTTGGAGTCGGTCTGTCTTTCTGCATGTCTTGTCTGTTTGTGTGTACAATAGGTCACAGATTCTGTGAGTGGATGTGATGTATGCATGCATGTGTATAAGCTTGAATAACTGCGTGCATGTGACATGTGCATATGTGTGTCTGTCTCTACCTCAATTTCCTCCTCCAGAGTCATCTCTCTCTCCAGACAATCTGCCACCATGTCATGTGTAACGGGGAACTTCTCTGGCAGCTTGGTGCACTTCTGGATCATCACTGGGTTACAGCCATTCAGGTACTGGTAGCCAAACATAAAGTCTTCTTTCCAGTGCTGCATCACATACTCTAGGATAGGAATATGGAGAGGAGAGGATGATTTTTTTTACTAGGATCCGCATTAGCTACTGCTAAAGCAGCAGCTGCTCAAAGAGGAGAGAGGAGTCAGATTCCACATTCTATGGAGAAAACTGAGACCACACACCTGAGATGGTGTTTTTGATCCTGACGAAGATCCGCTCAAAGTCAGCAAAGTCATTCCAGGAGGACTGGAACATGTGCATGAACTGGTTCACACAGAGGTTCTCTATCCTGGGGAGGAGAGAACAACATCATCAAACTGCAGGGAAAGATTTAAGTAGCATGAGCCACCATCTTGACCGCTGCAATATCATAGAAAAACAGAATGTCATTTTGTGAGATCAGGATGGTCGAACGAGGCTAAGATTTATGTCTAGAGTTATTTTCTTCCATTTTCACTGTGAAAAAATTATGGATTCAGAAAATGTCAGTCACTGACTTACTGACAACAGGGAGTTGATGTTTACTGAACATGTATTACACACTTATCCACGTTATTTTCAATCGTTAGCAGCGTTGGTTGCCACTTTCCAGGGATGAATTTAAGAAAAAGAGTTTCTGCTTCCCTTCCTGTCTATGATTCGCACACACGTGTGCAGTACTTTGCCAGTGCTCAACACTTGGGATGCTAAGGATGTTGCTGCTAACCTGCTGGTGAGTAAAGTCTGCTGGTCATTGGTGCAGTACATTGATACTGTCAATGTAGGTTATTATGCTTTAAATCCAATCCTATCCATTACCAGTCTGTTAATGCTACATCAAGCAATGCCTGAATAGCATAATGTACTGCATAATAGTTTATACCCTGTGCTCTCTGCAGATGAGCTGTTATTAATGCAAATTCAGCTGCACAAACAAGCCACAAGTAAGCAGCAGAACCACAGTCAGTCATAACACTTCTATTAATACACGTCAGTACGTGTCTTGCTAACCCCAGCCACTTCCTCTAGTTCCTCATCAATACATGGCAAGTCTATTATAGATGTTTATAGCGGACTACTATCCCATAACTGAACTACTACAGAGCAAAGACACACATCCTGTCTGGAAGGTTATTATCCCTCCTAAGCAATCAAAAGAAGAAAAAAAGCATACTAGTACGCTGATAGGTTTGAAGCAAAGTATTTGTCAGAGCACACAGCCAGTCTCATTGAGACAATATGTGTATGTGTTTTGCCTGTTGGTGTGTAGGATACATGCAAATGTCCCTGGTTACTCATACAATGACTCTCCTGATCAACATGATTTCATGCAGAGCTGATCAACATGATTTCATACAGAGCTTAAAAACAGGCTTCCTTTTAGTCACATCCATATACTCCCGAGTGGCGCAGCGGTCTAAGGCACTGCATCTCAGTGCTAGATGCATCACTACAGACCCTGGTTCGATCTTGTGCTGTATCACAACCGTCCGTGATCGGGAGTCCCATAGGGCKGCACACAATTGGCCCAGTGTTGTCCAGGTTAGGGGAGGGTTTGGCCGGGGTAGGCCGTCATTGTAAAATAAGAATATGTTCTTAACTGACTTGCCCAGTTAAATAAAGGTTCAATATTTAATATATATTTTTAAATACTAGTAGTTCCACATACTACTCACCAACCACCCACCTACTGAACTAAACGCTTCTTTCTGTTTGCCGTTTAGCTTTTATTCAAACCAGGAAGTCCTGACATTTAGAAAATACCATCACTGTAATAAACAAATACTGACCCCAATGAACGGAAAATCCCTACCATGACAAGTATGGGCTTTCTACATGGAAATCTCCACATTAGATAGAGGCCGACTKTAGGTTTAACACTGCATGAGTGTAAAAATGGAACAGAGTAAAAGACTGTATGGACAATTTTGCAAATAAGGGGAAATAGTTGCAGCAGAGTGTAGTGACAGGACAATGACACTACTCTGCCATAAAACCCCAGAACTATTGGCAGAGTCCGCAATGCATATAACAAATAAAGGGAGTCTACACTAGGTTACAGAGTGTAGTGTGRATGCAGTACTTACGCCTTACTGTAGTTGAGTATGAAGTCCACTCCTTTCTCGCTATCAAACTGGATGTCTCTGGGAAGCTCCTTGTGAGTGTTGGCATCTATACTCATAGGAATTCCAGGCTGCCACTCCCTCCATCTATACACAGGAGGACATCATAGAATCAGGTTAAGCACTACTACGTAACACTGTGTACAGGTCTTTTAATGTTGGTAGGCTACACTATATGTAGTTTCAATGCATTAAATAAACACTAGAAAAACATTTACTAGTTCAATACATACATTTATTTGTTGAATGCATCTTGGTATAACATCAATACGTCATTGTGAGGTAGATGTGTGATACACAATAAACCCAGCTCTTGCCTGTAGGTTTTCCGTCTGCTCTCCAGCTCTTTGTGTCGGTGTTGCTTCACCTGTCTGGTCTTGTCATCCTTTGGCAGCAGTGCTTAAAGAAAAGGGTGAACAACGATAATGAGGATGATTTTACATTCACTTCTATGTTCCTTAAGCTAAAGACTGGGGACAGTTTATTGACAGACATGAGCAACCGACAGACAGACATGAGCAACCGACAGACCTGACTGACTGACAGACACGACCGACCGGCAGACACAGACCCGACAGACAGGTACCTTTGCCGTTCCTGAGGACCACCTCCTTGTCGTYCACCAGCCAGTGGAAGCAGGGGAACTCTACGTAGTCTCCAGAGGGGGTCTTCACTGTGATGTACTTACAGTACCAGTCATCATGAACCCAGTACTTCTTCTTCTCTATCTTCACCAGCTCCATCTCCCCCAGGTTCTCMCCCACCGTCACATCATACGAGTCCACCTGAGAACAGACAACCAGGTTTAGAGAGATTTGAGCAAAGTGGACAAAAGGGGACAGTTTTCCGGACCCAGATTAAGACTAACCTGAGGACGGACAATGGTCGTTACCAAGTTGTAATTGTTACATAAAGTGCATTTTTTATTAATGACTTTATCAATGTGTTTGTTTGGCTGCCCATTAGCTGTTCCTTTTGCACCAGATACTTTTTCTGCGGTCCTGACACAACCGCCCAAAACAGCAAGAAAGAGACAACATGAGGTTAGTAGCAGCTCATGAGTCATTGATGGTTGGTGCAATATTCAGCCACTTGCATCATGAACTAAAGAGTACAACTGGATGTAGTGTACAGGATTCAGACACTGGTGAAGATTTTAATATCAGAATCAATTGACAGTTTATTAGATAGGGAAGCTTTTGTATTGATCTTTCATGTGGTGTTCATGGGCCATTAGCTGTAATAGAGGTTTGGCAATAGGCCTTATGTTATTATTTTGCTTCATTAGAGTAAAAGCACAGAGAAATACACTCATACACAGAAATGGTGATGGCACCTATAGGGCGCACTCTGCACTGGAGTTTAGCCTCTTCATCTGTCACTGTACTTGGTAGTGGATAAGGCAAGTTTCTACAAGACAATGTAAAGTGATTTGAGCACCGGGAGAAGTGTTTTATTGAATCCAATCCATTGTATTTCCAAGTGAAAATCAGGTAAAAAGCACTCTGTAAATGGCTCTTATTGCGTGCCTGAGTATCACAGTCCCTCACATAGTAGTATTGAGAGCAATGACCATTTATTTCCTCTTTATGCGATGGATTTACTCCCATTACCTCATATTGCAGTACAGTTTCAAGCACTATTTATTAAATAGAATAGAGGGACTGGGGTGATCCTGCAATACATTCTGTGGCAGATCTTACACCAGGGAACAGTAAAATAAAACAAATTATTTATTTGTACATTTGTTAAGGAACTTTGTGCAGTTATTAGCAGTATGCATTTAAAACATTGCACAACATTTTCTGTCAAATGTCAGTCCTTAATTACGTTAAAATAATTWAAAAATGAATAATACAATGTTGTTGTAATAAATATGAATATGTCCAAAAGGCATGTCAAATGTTATTGTTACAGTACAATTCATTCACCCAGACCGAGGTATTGTGAGGGCTTCCAGACGGAGATATCTTGTGGTCTAACATGTATGTCATTTTCAACACAAACTAGTAATCAGTCCAATTAATATGCATAATTTGAGTTGAGGCTTCAGGACAGATACTAGAGGAAGTGTGCTTTTTATTAAGCATTGACTGAGAAGTGATGAGAAGTATGCACGTGCACATTGGGGGAAGAGTGAAGAATCAGGATGCAGCCAGAATTTCAAATCTGATAGTTATTGGAAATATTTTCTCTCTATCATTAACAAGGTCACCTCTGAGTGTATTTGAAGTAATGCACACACTGTGAAACTTTCAAACGGACTCTTGCCACTGTAACTCAACTCACCGCCCCTCTCTCGAAGTCGTTGTAGAGCGGTTTGTCCAGTAAAGTCCTCTCACTGCATCCCTCTGTTCCCACCAGGGTGATATAGATGTAGTCATCAGTCCCTGCAAACCACTGGCTTCCTGTAGCCACCGTCACTGTGTAGGATGGCATGGTGGTACACACACACACACGATGGACAGGAGAACTGATATCCACTGGTTGTCTGCAGGCAGATATGATAGCCTCCTACAAGTGTGTCAGTTGTTGACTCAGAGTCTGGACAAAATTAGATTTCCCCTTTCTAGATCTCCTACTCTCGGTCTCTCTTTCTCGCTCCTCCCTCCCTCTATCTCTAGCTCACTCTCTCATAAACACCCCTTATACACTGACACAACACATGTAATGCAAATGCTGTTAAACAGCTAGCTAGAGGATGCAGAGGCATTGGATAATGTTTCACACTGGCTGATGTACTGTTTGAGTGTTTGAAACCACCCTCTTATCATGCCTGAAGGAACGGCCAGATCCCTCTTTCACTCTCTCAATGTTTATGACAATACCAATATACAGTGCATTCAGGAAGTATTCCACATTTTGTTGTGTTACAGCTTTGTTTGTGTTACTCATTCAAGATTCATGATTCCATGTGTTATTTCATAGTGTTGATGTCTTCACTATTATTCTACAATGTAGAAAATAGTAAAAAATAAAGTAAAATACATCAATTAGTAGTAGTAGTAACTTTTGACTGGTGCTATATACACTACCGTTGAACATTTTGGGGTCACTTAGAAATGTCCTTGTTTTTGAAAGAAAAGCACATTTTTTGTCTATTTTTAAAATAACATCAAATTGATCAGAAATACAGTGTAGACATTGTTAATGTTGTAAATGACTATTGTAGCTGGAAAAGGCTGATTTTTAATGGAATATCTACATAGGCGTACAGAGGCCCATTATCAGCAACCATCACTCCTGTGTTCCAATGGCACGTTGTGTTAGCTAATCCAAGTTTATCATTTTAAAAGGCTAATTGATCATTAGAAAACCCTTTTGCAATTATGTTAGCACAGCTGAAAACTGTTGTGCTGATTTAAAGAAGCAATAAAACAGGATTGTTGCAGTGTTACATGTACACTGTATGTCCTACCCGGGACAAAGAGGACTAAGTAAGTTAGGATTGTGTATGTTTGCCATTTAGAGGGTTAATGGGTAAGATCAAATATTTAAGTGCTTTTGAACGGGGTATGGTAGTAGGTGCGAGGCGCACTGGTTTGTGTCAAGAACTGCAACTCTACTGGGTTTTCCACGCTCAACAGTTTCCTGTGTGTATCAATAATAGCTTACCACCACCCAAAGGACATCCAGCCAACTTGACAACTGTGGGAACCATTGGCGTCAACATAGGGCAAAGGGAGGGTGCAAATCAAATTAGGACGGTGTTCCTAATGTTTGGTATACTCAGTGTATAAAAGCTTCAGAAAGTTATTAGTAAAGGTTTTAGACATCATATTATCAAATCCACTTCCTTTTCCCCATCACAGTGAATACTTTTTCTATTTGATGAAAACATCACAGCTATTGGTTTCCAAATCATGAGTAGTGCACACCTGTATAGGTAAGCCGACTATTCTGCGGGAACACCCACACAATCACTGAGGAGCCAATGGGAACTTCCAATGTCAATATTCAACCAAATATCTGTACTTACAGGGTTCATTTTACTAATGCTCCCAATGTTCCATTACCAATGAGAGGAGATAGAAACAGGCCGTATAGGTCTAATGGAATATGTTATGCTATATATGGGAGAGGGAAATGCCTCTGTGTTCCAAAATGATTACATTAAATAGGTCTAATATAGCCTGGTCCCAGAACTGATTGTGCCRTCTTGCCAATAAAAAATTACTATAGAAAGGTGGCAAGACAGCAGATCTGGGACAAGGCTAGGTTTAATAAAGGATGGGGAAAACAAGGGTGCAGCGATCATTCCATTGACAGTGAATACTCAGAAAGGCAGAAAGCAGCTCTCTAGCCAGTAATATGTGGTCCCGTGTGGCTCAGTTGGTAGAGCATGGCGCTTGCAACGCCAGGGTTGTGGGTTCATTCCCCACGGGGGGACCAGGATGAATATGTATGAACTTTCCAATTTGTAAGTCGCTCTGGATAAGAGCGTCTGCTAAATGACTTAAATGTAAATGTAATAGGCTACACATATATTTACCAGTCAAATGTGCTAATGTCAGACAACAAGTGTTGGATGGTGTCAAGAAAAATACATGCAAATATGGAATCCCACTATTTCACTGCTGGATACAGTATGATATACTAATATACTTCCATATTGTAGCAGTACTGTATGTGGTTTGGTTTGTTCCAGTCTCTCACTCACAACCAAGGAGTAGGCTGCAGTTGCACTGCCTAGACAGTCATCTGAAGTCAGTTGTGTGTCGATTGGATTGGTGGAGGGTAAACTGATCCTAGTTCAGTTACAGGCAGCTTCTACCTCAAGCCATGGAGGAATGAAGAAGCTCAATAATATCCAGCTTACTCTGTGATGTTATGCAGCAATCTAACCTTAATGTTACAGTTGTGTGTAAAGMAATGGGCAAGACAACACCCACAGCAGTCCTACTAGGGGGAACTGCAACATAATAACAGGTTTAGCCTACATAWTCAAATTATATATTTATGTAGCTAATTTTGTTGGATCACAATACATTTCTTACTTGATTAGTAAGCGAAAATGTATGCACTCTGGATAAGATCGTCTGTTAAATGACTAATATAAACCACATGACCAAATCATAAGTACTGTATGAGAAATAAGAGCCTTTATTTTCATATTGACTCAATAAGACAACATTTAAGCGCAATTCAGATCTTTTATAATTCATAAAATCAGAACAAGCAAAACTGTCCATTTCTGCCTAAATGGACAAATAAAACTGGTAAAAAAAAAATATATATATAATATATATATATATATAATAATTGTTCAGTAGTACCAAACAAATGATTTCCATATCAGACAAAACCAAAATTCCCTTCCTGATATATTATAATATCGTCATATACATTTATCAAAAATAGACAAACCTGAAGACAGGGTAGTTCTAGCCTGGTTACACCAGACATAATGCTGTGCTCACCATTGTCCAGACTGTAAGGTGAGCACAGCGTTTAGTCTGTTTTAACCAGGCTAGGATAGTTCATGTGTAGTCTACTGTCAGGTTACAATGAGCAGCAGTGAGTTGATTGTACTCTTTAGGCCTGAATCCTGACAAGGTTTGGCTCAATTCAATTCTAATTCTCGTCATTGCTTTTCAATGAGGATAATTGGAATTGGGATTTCAGTTAACTTCCTGAATTGAAATGGAATTGACTTGGACTTCTGTGTAAACCATGTATCGATATAAAATGGGGGATTTACCTGAACATTTGAGTTACAAACATACAGTGGCAAGAAAAAGTATTTGAACCCTTTGGAAATACCTGGATTTATGCATAAATTGGTCATCAAATTTGATCTGATCTTCATCTAGGACACAACAGACAAACACAGTCTGCTTAAACTAATAACACACAAACAATTATACGTTTTCATGTCTTTATTGAACACACCGTGTAAACATTGTCCTGTTGCATCACCCAACTTCAATTGGCGGACAGATACACTAACATTCTCCTGCAAAATGTATTGATAAACTTGCTGTCCAGGCCCTGAGGCAGCAAAGCAGTCCCAAACCATGATGCTCCCGCCACCATACTTTACAGTTGGGATGAGGCTGATGTTGGTGTGCTGTGCCTTTTTTTCTCCACACATAGTGTTGTGTGTTCCTTCCAAACAACTCAACTGTAGTTATCTGTCCACAGAATATTTTACCAGTAGCGCTGTGGAACATCCAAGTCCACTTTTGCAAACTTCAGACGTGCAGAAATGTTTTTTTGGACAGCAGTGGCTTCTTCCATTGTGCACTCCCATGAACACTCTCGTTTAGTGTTTTACGCATCGTAGACTCGTCAACAGAGATGTTAGCATGTTCCAGAGAAGTCTTTAGCTGACACTAGGATTCTTCTTAACCTCATTGATAATTCTGCGCTGTGCTTTTGCAGTCATCTTTGCAGGACGGCCACTCCTAGCAACAGTTCTGAACTTTCTCCATTTATAGACAATTTGTCTTACCGTGGACTGATGAACATCAAGGCTTTTAGAGATACTTTTCTATTAATTAATTAACTTAATTTTTAAMATTTTACCCCCCTTTTTCGTGGTATCCAATTAGTAGTAGTTACTGTCTTGTCTCACCGCTGCTACTCCCGTACGGACTCGGGAGAGGCGAAGGTCGAGAGCCATGCATCCTCCGAAACACAACCCAACCAAGCCGCACTGCTTCTTGACACTACGCACATCCAACTCGGAAGCCAGCCGCACCAATGTGTCGGAGGAAACAACGTACACCTAGCGACCTAGTCAGCCCGCCACAGGAGTCACTAGTGCACGATGAGACAAGGATATCCCTGCCGGCCAATCCCTCCCTAACCCGGACGACGCTGGGCCAATTGTGCGTCGCCCCATGAGCCTCTTGGTCGCGGCCACCAGAGCTGTGCCATCTCTGGTGGCACAGCTAGCACTGCGATGCAGTGCCTTAGACCACTGCGCCACCCGGGAGGCCCTTAGAGATACTTTTCTAACCCTTTCGAGCTTTATGCAAGTCAACAATTCTTAATCTTAGGTCTTCTGAAATCTCTTTTGTTTGAGGCATGGTTCACATCAGGCAATGCTTCTTGTGAATAGCAAACTCACATTTTATGAGTTTTTTTTTTTTTTTTTATAGGGCAAGACAGCTCTAACCAACATCTTCAATCTCATCTCATTAATTGGACTCCAGGTTAGCTGACTCCTGACTCCAATTAGTTTTTAGAGAAGTCATTAGTATAGGGGTTCACATACTTTTTCCAACCTACACTGTGAATGTTTAAATTATGTATTCAATATAGACCAGAAAAATACAATAATTTGTGTGTTATTAGTTTTAAGCACACTATGTGTTTCTATTGTTGTGACTTTGATGAAGATCAGATCAAATTTGATGACCAATTTATGCAGAAATCCAAATAATTCCAAAGGGTTCAAATACTTTTCCTGGCACTAGATCTCAAGTTAGGATTTCGGACCATAGCGTTTCAACAGTATGATTTAGGCCTACAGAATAAACACATTACTACATTCATTACAGGCGCTCCACTTATTAATGCAACCAATCTCACTCTAATTAGACATTTACAGAGACAATTATGGTCCTTTTTAGCTCAGGGTAGTGGGTTCGATTCCCAGGACCACCCATATGTAAAATGTATGCACGCAGGACTAATTTGCTTTTATCCTAAGCTAAATAGCATACATTATGTCTAAAACCCATGTGGGGGTTAACAAAACAGTTAACAGGGCCACGTTCAGTAAACACCAAATAGGATAAAACATTTTGAAACGGAAAAGGAGATGCTACTTCAATCTGAAAAGTGTTTGTCCTCAGACCTGGAGGGAAGCTAAAGTTATTTGACTACCCAAGATTGGTAATGCGCCCTTTACTGATTCTCACAGCCAACCAATCAGCTTGCTGCCAGCTCTTAGCAAACTTTTGGAAAGAAATTGTGTTTGACCAGATACAATGCTATTTCTCTGGGCAAATGAACACAAACTTTCAGCTTGCTTATAGAGTAGGGCACTCAACATGTACTGAAATGACATTAATGATATTGTATGTTGTTAGACTTCAGTGCAAACTTCGATATTATTGACCATAATCTGTTACTGAAAAAACGTGTTATGGCTTTACATCCTCTGCCATATCATGGGTTGAGAGCCATCTATCCAATAGAACACAGAGGGTTTTCTTCAATGGAAGCTTCTATAATGTAAAACAAGTAAAGTGTGGTATTCCRCAAGGCAGCTCTTTACTGTTCTACATTTTTACTAATGATCTATCACTAGCATTAAACAAAGCCTGTGTGTCTATGTACTCTGATGATTCAACATTATACATGTCAGTAACATGTCAGTAACCACAGGTAGTAAAATCACTGTAACCCTAAAACAAAGWGTTGGTCAGTTTGGGAATTGGTGGCTAGTAATAAACTAGTCCTGAACATATCTAAAACCAAAAGCATTGCATTTGGTACAAATCATTCCCTAAGTTCAGCTGTTGAGCAAGTTGAGGAGACTTTTTGGTGTCACCTTAGACTGTAAATGTTCATGGTCAAGCCATATTGATTAATTTGTTTTAAAGATGGGGAGAAGTCTGTGTGATAAAGAGATGTTCAGCATTTTTAACACCACAGTCAACTAAAAGTCCTGCACGCTCTAGTTTTATCAAATCTTTACTATTGTCCGGTGATATGGTCAAGTGCTGCAAAAGACCTAGAAAAGCGGCAGCCGACCCACAACAGAGCAGCACATCTTGCCCTTCAATGTACACAGAGGGAAAATGTCAACAGCATGCGCGTCAGTTTCTCTAAGTTCAAAGTAAATTGACCGCATCAATTCTTGTTTTTGTGAGAAACAATGTGTTAAAAATGCCAAAATGTCTGTATAATCAACAGAGCTATTCGGAAAGTATTCAGACCCCTTGACTTTTTCCACATTGTTACGTTACAGCCTTATTCTAAAATTGATTAAATAAATAAGAAAATCCTGAATCTACACACAGTACCCCATAATGGACAAAGCGAAAACAGGTTTTTACAAATACAAAAACACCTTATTTACATAAGTGTTCAGACACTTYGCTATGAGCCTCAAATTGAGCTCAGGTACATCCTGTTTACATAGAAACATCTCAAGGATGATCAACAACATGATTGGAGTCCACCTGTGGTAAATTCAATTGATTGGACATGATTTGGAAAGGCACACACCTGTCTATATTAGGTCCCGCAGTTGACAGTGCACGTCAGAGCAAAAACCAAGATGACCAAGAACCCGATGGTCACTGACAGAGCTCCAGAGTTCCTCTGTGGAGATGGGCGAAACTTCCAGAAGGACAACAATCTCTGCAGCACACTACCAATTAGGCCTTTATGGTAGAGTGGCAAGACGGAAGCCACTCCTCAGTAAAAAGGCACAAGACAGCCCRCTTGGAGTTTGCCAGAAGGCACCTAAAAACTCTCAGACTATGAGAATAAGATTCCTATGGTCTGAGTAAACCAAGACTAAACTCTTTAGCCTGAATGCCAAGCGTCACATCTGGAAGAAACCTGGCACCATCCCTTCGGGGAAGCATGGTGGTGGCAGCATCATGCTGTGAGGAGATTTTTCAGTGGCAGGGACTGGGAGACTAGTCAGGAACGAGAGAAAGATGAACAAAGCAAAGTACAGAGAAATCCTTGATGAAAACATGCTCCAAAGCGCTCAGGACCTCAGACTGGGGCGAAGGTTCACCTTCCAACAGGACAACAACCCTAAGCACACAGCTACAACAACGCAGGAATGGCTTCGGGACAAGTCTCCGAATGTTCTTGAATGGCCAAGCCAGAGCCCAGACTTGAACCCGATCGAACATCTCTGGAGAGACCTGAAAATAGCTGTGCATCAACAATCCCCATCCAACTTGACAGAGCTTGAGATGATCTACAGAGAAGAATGGGAGAAACTCCCCAAATACAGGTGTGCCAAGCTTGTAGCATCATACCCAAGAAGACTCGTACTGTAATCACTGCMAAAGGTGCTATAACAAAGTACTGAGAAAATGGTCTGAAAACTTGTTGAAGTCGGAAGTTTAAACATTTAAACTCAGTTTTCACAATTCCTGACATTTAATCCTAGTAACAATTCCCTGTCTTAGGTCAGTTAGGATCACCACTTTATTTTAAGAATGTGAAATGTCAGAATAATAGTAGAGAGAATGATTTATTCAGCTTTTATTTCTTTCATCTCATTCCACTGTTTACATACACTCAATTAGTATTTGGTAGCATTGCCTTTAAATTGTTTAACTTGGGTCAAACGTTTCAGGTAGCCTTCCACAAGCTTCCCACAATAAGTTGGGTGAATATTGGCCCATTCCTCCTGACAGAGCTGGTGTAACTGAGTCAGGTTTGTCGGCCTCCTTGCTCACACACGCTTTTTCAGTTCTGTTCACAAATGTTCTACGGGATTGAGGTCAGGGCTTTAATGGGCACTCCAATACCTTGACTTTGTTGTCCTTAAGCCATTTTGCTACAACTTTGGAAGTATGCATGAGGTCCATTGTCCATTTGGAAGACCCATTTGCGACCAAGCTTTAACTTCCTGAATGTCTTGAGATGTTGCTTCAATATATCCACATCATTTTTCCTGCTGCATGATGCCATCTATTTTGTGAAGTGCACAAGTCCCTCCTGCAGCAAAGCACCCCCACAACATGATGCTGCCACCCCCGTGCTTCACAGTTGGGATGGTGTTCTTCGGCCTGCAAGCCTCCCCTTCTCCCTCCAAACATAACGATGGTCATTATGGCCAAACAGTTMTATTTTTGTTTCATCAGACCAGAGGACATTTCTGCAAAAAGTACAATCTTTGTCCCCATGTGCAGTTGCAAACCGAAGTCTGGCTTTTTTATGGCGGTTTTGGAGCAGTGGCTTCTTCCTTGCTGAGCGGCCTTTCAAGTTATGTCGATATAGGACTCGTTTTACTGTGGATATAGATACTTTTGTACCMGTTTCCTCCAGCATCTTCACAAGGTCCATTGCTGTTGTTCTGGGATTGATTTGTACTTTTCGCACCAAAGTACGTTTATCTTTAGGAGACAGAATGCGTCTCCTTCCTGAGCGGTGTGACGGCTGCGTGGTCCCATGGTGTTTATACTTGCATACAATTGTTTGTACAGATGAACATGGTACCTTCAGGCGTTTGGAAATTGCTCCCAAGGATGAACCAGACTTGTGGAGGTCTACAGTTTTCTTTGAGGTCTTGGCTGATTTCTTTTGATTTTCCCATGATGTCAAGCAAAGTGGCACTGAGTTTGAAGGTAGGCCTTGAAATACATCCACAGGTACATTTCCAATTGACTGAAATTATGTCAATTAGCCTATCAGAAGCTTCTAATGCCATGACCTAATTTTCTGGAATTTTCCAAGCTGTTTAAAGGCACAGTCAACTTAGTGTATGTAAACTTCTGACCCACTGGAATTGTGATACAGTGAATTAAGTGAAATAATCAGTCTGTAAACAATTGTTGGAAAAATTACTTGTGTCATGCACAAAGTAGATGTCCTAACCGACTTGCCAAAACTATAGTTTAACAAGAAATTTGTGGAGTGGTTGAAAAACGAGTTTTAATGACTCAAACCTAAGTGTATGTAAACTTACGACTTCAACTGTATATAAATGTGATATTTCAGTTAATACATTTGCTAAAAAAAAAGAAAAGTTTTTACTTCGTCTTAAAATGGGGTATTGTATGTAGATTGATGAGGGGAAAAACTATGTAATCCATTTTAGAATAAGGCTGTAATGTAAACAAATGTGGAAAAAGTCAAGGGGTCTGAATACTTTCCGAATGCACTGTACTTACCCCACCAGACATCAAATAAAATGTTATTGGTCACATACACATGGTTAGCAGATGTTAATGCGAGTGTAGCAAAATGCTTGTGCTTCTAGTTCCGACCGTGCAGTAATATCTAACAAGTAATCTAACAATTCCTAACAATTTCCCAACTAACAAGTGTAAAATAATGAATAAGAATATGTACAAATAAATATTTGGATGAACGATGGCAGAACGGCATAGGCAAGATGCAGTAGATGGTGTAGAACACAGTATATACATATGAGATGAGTAATGTAGGGTATGTAAACATTATATAAAGTGCCATTGTTTAAAGTGACTAGTGATACATTTATTACATCCAATTTTTAATTATTAAAGTGGCTAGAGATTTGAGTCAGTATGTTGGCAGCAGCCTCTCAATGTTAGTGKTGGCTGTTTAACAGTCTGATGGCCTTGAGATTGAAAAACAGCTTCTGTTTCTCTATCCCAGCTTTGATGCATCTGTACTGATAGCGGGGTGAACAGGCAGTGGCTCGGGTGGTTGTTGTCCTTGATGATCTTTTTGGCCTTCCTGTGACATCGGGTGGTGTAGGTGTCTTGGAGGGCAGGTAGTTTGCCCCCGGTGATGCGTTGTGCAGACCTCACTACCCTCTGGAGAGCCTTGCGGTTGTGGGCGGAGCAGTTACCGTACCAGGCGGTGATACAGCCCGACAGGATGCTCTCGATTGTGCATCTGTTAAAGTTTGTGAGTGTTTCTGGTGACAAGCCAAATTTCTTCAGCCTCCTGAGGTTGAAGAGGCGCTGTTGCGCCTTCTTCACCACGCTGTCTGTGTGGGTGGACCATTTCAGTTTGTCCGTGATGTGTACGCCGAGGAACTTAAAACTTCCCACCTTCTCCACTACTGTCCCGTCGATGTGGATGGGGGCTGCTCCCTCTGCTGTTTCCTGAAGTCCACGATCATCTCCTTTGTTATGTTGACGTTGAGTGTGAGGTTATTTTCCTGACACCACACTCCGCGGTGATCATGTTGATGTTGAGGGAGAGGTGTTCATGTTGAGAGGTTGTTGTCCTGGCACCACACAGCCAGGTCTCTGACCTCCTCCCTGTAGGCCGTGTTGTTTCCTACCCTCACCACCTGGGGGCAGCCCGTCAAAGTCCAGGACCCAGTTGCACAGGGCGCAGTTGAGACTCAGGTTCTTAATGACGAGTTTGGAGGGTACTATGGTGTTAAATGCTGAGCTGTAGTCGATGAACAGCATTCTTACATAGGTATTCCTCCTGTCCAGGTGGGTTAGGGCAGTGTGCCGTGTGATTGCGATTGTGAACCAGGGGTCTCTTCACAGTCCCCAGGTCCAGAACAAATTCAAGAAAACGTACAATATTATATAGAGCCACGATTGCATGGAACTCCCTTTCATCTCATAGCGYAAGTAAACAGCAAACCGGGTTTAAATAAAAGAAAAAAAAGAAATAAAGCAACACCTCTCCCCCATCTGACTTAATTTGTGTGTATGTATGTACTGACATTTACAGTTCCAGTCAAAAGTTTGGACACACCTACTCATTCAAGGGTTTTTCTTAATTTTTTTTTCTATAAATGTAGAATAGTGAAGATGTCAAAACTATGAAATAACAGATATGGAATCATGTAGTAACCAAAAAAAGTGTTAAATCAAAATATATTTTAGATTCTTTCGCCTTGATGACAGCTTTGCACATTCTTAGAATGCTTTTCCAACAGTCTTGAAGGAGTTCACACATATGCTGAGCCCTTGTTGGCTGCTTTTCCTTCACTCTGCCGTCCAACTCATCCCAAACCATCTCAATTGGGTTGAGGTCGGATGAATGTGGAGGCCAGGTCATCGGATGCAGCACTCCATCACTCTTCTTGGTCAAATAGCCATTACACAGCCTGGAGGTGTGTTTTAGGTCATTGTCTTGTTGAAAAACTAATGATGAAAGTCCCACTAAGCCCAAACCAGATGGGATGGCATATCGCTGCAGAATGTTGTGGTAGCCATGCTGGTTAAGTGTGCCTTGAATTCTAAATAAATCACAGACAGTGTCACCAGCAAAGCACCCCACACATCACACCTCCTCCTCCATGCTTCACGGTGGGAACCCCACATGCGGAGATCATCCGTTCACCTACTCTGCGTCTCAAAGACACGGTGGTTGGAACCAGAAATCGCAAATTTGGACTCATCAGACCAAAGGACAGACTTCCACCTGTCTAATGGCCATTGCTCGTGTTTCTTGGCCCAAGCAGGTCTCTTCTTCTTATTGGTGTCCTTTAGTAGTGGTTTCTTTGCAGCAATTCGACCATGAAGGCCTGATTCACACCATCTCCTCTGAACAGTTGATGTTGAGATGTGTCTATTACTTGAACTCTGTGAAGCATTTATTTGGGCTGCAATCATTTAACTCTAATGAACTTATTCTCTGCAACAGAGGTAACTCTGGGTTTTCCTTTCCTGTGGAGGTCCTCATGAGAGCCAGTTTCATCATAGCGCTTGATGGTTTTTGCAACTGCACTCGAAGAAACTTTGAAAGTTCTTGAAATTGTCCAGATTGACTGACCTTCATGTCTTAAAGTAATGATGGACTGTCATTTCTCTTTGCTTATCTGAGCTGTTCTTGCCATAATATGGACTTGGTCTTTTACCAAATAATGCTATCTTCTGTATATCACCCCTACCTTGTCACAACTGATTGGCTCAAATGCATTAAGGAAAGAAATTCCACAAATTAACAAGGAACACCATTTAATTGAAATGCATTCCAGGTGAYTACCTCATGAAGCTGGTTGASAAAATGTCAAGAGTGTGCAAAGCTGTCATCAAGGCAAAGGTTGGCTACTACTACTGAAGAATCTCAAATATAAAATATATTTTGATTTGTTTGACACTTTTTTTTKGGTTACTACATGATTCCATATGTTATTTCATAGTTGATGTCGTCACGATTRTTCTACAATGTAGAAAATAGTAAAAATAAAATAAAACCCTGGAATGAGTAGGTGTCCAAACTTTTGACTGGTACTGTATGTGCAACTGATAGATGTGCACACACACCCACACATAATTMTTTCATATTTTTTGGTGTTTTAAATTTTTTTATTTAATGTTTTATATATAAGTCTGTCATGTCTATGTTAAAGTTTTAAATGTACGTACATTGTAAAGTATTTTTCGTTATGTGTCGGATTCCAGGAAGACTGTCTGTCGTCGGCTAATGGGAATCTTAATAAAATCATAAATCTTTAACATTTTCAAATGAAAATCTTTCTCCCGTTTATACTGAACACAACCCCGGTTTCAGTCAACTATGCACTGTTGTGTAAAGTTTTCTAGCTCCAAAAGAACTAAACACCATAGAGGATAAAGTCTGAGCATCAATGATATGGGCTTAGAAGTGTAAGCAAAGGGCTGGGAGAAATCATAGGTAAACATAATCTCATAGGAGAGAGATGAGCATTGGGACAGGGCATTAGTGCTCCAAAGAAAGTATGGTTTTACTTTTTTGTTATAGCACTGTAACATGTAAGTACTACCTCCCCCTTTGTCGCTTGGCATTCATGTATCCACCACCTGTGAAAGTTTGAGGGTGCATCTCAATAGTCTAGTGGCTTCCTCTCCTCGCCTTCATCTGCACTGATCTGAAAACACAGGATGGGTGAAAGCAATATGTAAAGCTGCCTATAGTGTTTTCCCTCACTACACAGACTAGCCAGCCAAGTAGAAAAAGTAGCCATCCCTGGCCGAACGAGCTCCATTTTGGTGGCCTCTGGTACATTCTAATGCCTTGATTACATCTCAAATACACAGCCAAATGATTGAATACTTTTGAGTATACATCCCAGATTGGTAAAATTAATTGTGGTATTGTGTAGAAAGACATGACTTTACAATTTAAATTACTGAAAATGTGTGAATTCAGTGTATTGTTAGTTGTTTTGGATATTTTCTAGGCCTATATGATCAGGACTATTTTYTAAGTGGCAAACATTAAAACCTTTAACATTAAACCTGTCTTCCCTTAAGATTAAAGTTGTATTTACAGTTTTACTGCAATATATAAATTGGCAGAATGTTTGTTGTTCAAGATAAAGTAAATAAGGCATTATCTTGAAAAATAAATTTAAAAAAATAAATAAAAAAGGGTTATATCAGTCAAGTATTATATATTTCTGATTTTACAGAAATTAATTACAAAGAAAAATTAGCATATTTAGAACAAAATGAGGCTCTCGCTCCACTACCTATTGTTCCTGCAGCGAGGATTCACCTACTTCTCAGATTTTTTTTTTTTTAAATACCAGTATGCAAAAGAGGGAGCCAAATTAACAGTTCTCTCACTGATGCGATTCGGTACACTGACTAGTCACACTCAATTTTGCACCACTATCTGGAAAGTCCCGACATGGACTTCATATCCTAGGAAAATACAAACGAGATCTTTGGATAAATTGTCCAGGAGCGATCCCATGAACATATAACTACGTTGTTTGATTTATGAATTCCAAAGGGATATAGGAGCTCACTTTTATTCAGTCAGTTTGACACGTTTTATAAACTAGTCAACATTTTCTGTTCGGTCGTCAATCAAAGCACAGTAAATAGTCTATGCGTCACGATTACGTGGCTGGCTATAGGAAACACACAAAATAAAACAAATGTGCAAGAAAACAATAATTAGGCTCAGTGGATTTCGACTCATCGTTACCACGATGAAGGCGCATCTTGCTATCTGTAAGAAATTTGACTTCAAACCAACTACAGCGCACACAAATCCCACAGGTACCTGGAGGTGAGACAGACAGCAGATTGTCAAACCAGCAGTGTTTCCCGGTCATCGCTCACATTGTGACTGACAAGCGCCTGTCCTATCAATATTGTTCATTCTTGCGCAGCGTTTCCCAAACTCGGTCCTGGGGGACGTTTAGTTTTTTGCCCCTGCACTACACAGCAGATGAAATAATCAAAGCTTAATGATTTGTTTATTATTTGAATCAGCTGTGCAGTGCAAAAAAAACTAAATGTTTTTGACAGAGTTCGGGCAACACTGTTCTAGTGGGAGAGGGYTCAACAGACTTTTCTGAATAGCGAATTTAAACTTTTATAAATCAAAAGTAGTTCATTTTTAAAGTGGAATAAGTCTGGGAAAACAATGTGCCTACCAGGAAGTAGCTTTTACCTATCCAGCTCGTTCAGTGCAGGTGACGGAAAGTACAGTAGATTGGGAAAGGAAGTGACTTGAGACCAGTGAGATGTGCATTATGATTCTTATGACTTCCTTACATCATTTTGCTAAACAAGAGAAGAACAGGGCATATTGTCACGAAGCACTAGTACTGACATCAGGTCCCCCTCTTATTCATTATGATTGAAAAGGCAAAACTGACACTTCATGAATACAGGTACAGAACACAGATGCTGCACAATGTACATTCAAACCAAGAGGAAAATGACATATCCAAAGTCATTATGATGATACATGGACAGATCAGAATACATACGTCGCTGTAGTAGTGTTTATGAAGGCTTCAGCATGGTAATGTATGTCTAGTTACATGCAGGGCAGGCTACAGATGATTGTTGTCGGTAAACTTATTACTGACTCATTGTGGACACCTTATGGCCACACAGTCACACTACACTTTCATAAATTAACACAAAAAAGCCAAAGGCTCCAAAGTGCTAGTTTTTTCCCCCCTTGAAGTACTTAACTCAGGTTTCCATTTGGGTGCTTAAACTATATAGCAACTCTTACATAGGATACATTATATAGCATATCTTTTAATACTAGTGTCTAGATCTTGATCAGTAGCTGACAAATGCTTTCTACACCCCGTGACACACACCTGAACACAGGGAAATGTAGGCAAGAGGTAAAGAAAACACAACATGTTAAAACCACCACTGTCAGTCCACAGCCTACCTCAGTTCATTGTCATCTCACAGGAACAATATCAAAATCATCCAACCGGAATATCTGGGAAAGCAGGGCATTTTGGGAAAGTTGAATTTTGCAACCCTGCTMGACTCTTTCCTCAACAGAAATCTCTATCATTTCAAAATCCTCTTCAGGTAGGTACACACCATCATTAGGACATGACTGTTTCTGCACCCTACACCACTGCCTTGTACCCAACGTTAGCCTACATTGTTACGTCGTAGCCAATGACAAGCTGGCCTGGTTAAAGTAAAAACTGACTAGCAGCCATGGTTATGTCCAAGATGACACCCTTTTCCCTATATAGTGCAATAYTTTAGGCCAGAGCCTGACTAGTGCACTATATAGGGAATAGGTTGGCATTTCAGACACTATGTGTTCTATGTCTCTGTTGCAATTAGATAGATATCTATCTATATAGATCTGTTGGTTATACGGGTAAAAGATTGGCAAAGTGCACAGAGGCTTTGTGGATAKGAACACAATACATAAATAGCAACTTGTATACAACAAGGCATTGGACCCCAAACCTGCACAGTAGAGAAGAGACTTACTACACACTAAACCCTGAATGGACACAAACACACACACGTCAATACCAAAGACAACACTCCTACAGATACACACCTGTTATATCTGTTAAACTGCATGGGGCAAACCTGTTTCAATGTCTGACAATAAGACTTTTTGGAGACCATCAAAATAATACAATTTGATGTTCAGTTTTGAACAAACTGAATGTGATGTTTTGGGATTTTATCCTTTGGATTCTACTAAACTCAGGACGCTCATAAAGCACAGTTCTGTGTTAAACACAAGCTTGGGGAGAGTGTTCTTAATTCTCATAAAATGTAGGAGTTGTCCTATAACTTATAAAAACAGACATAWTACACATTTAAATCCTTGTTTCATTATTTTATGTGTCTAGGTTTGTACTCACAAGTGTCAGGTAGGTACATGAGGAAAAGAAGACCTCCGATTATGTTAAGGCAGATTGCCCGGTGTGACTTTCCCCTCCGTTATTGTCTGTGTGACTTCTTAGGTAGGGTGGGAGGCAGTGTACAGAATTGGGTTGCTATGGCATTACCAACGACAGTTGTTAGGGGTTCATTGCACATAGCCACCCATCGAAGCAGAGGGAGTCATTGTCCATAGGTATCCATGGCAATAGTTGCCGGGGTGTTGTCCACAGCCACAGGTTGGGCGGTTTTAGAACGACATTATAAGAGGGAGAGAATCACAAAAGCAGGAGCTGAGAACAGACGGGGGCACTGGATTGGCACTGCCAGTTGTTTGAGGCATTGCCATGGKGCCCAGTGCCTTCATCTGCTTTCCGACTTCGGCAAAGAGCGACTGGGCTCAGCATGGCTCCAGTGGCTGAGCCCCAATGGCCTCCTCTGGTAGCAGGGTTCAATACCTCCAAGCAGATGCCGACCTCCTTAAAACAGAAAAGCTTTACTAGGGTAAATTAACACATCTAATAAGGAATATTCAGGGCACTGAAAGACGTTCAGAAAAATGTTGTCCAATTAATAGTTCCCCGGTCAGTTTGTGTTGAGACGCAGGGAGTTTCTAAGGAAGTTCTTAAACATTTCAGAATGTATARCCCCAGTGAATGCTCTCGGTCAGGCTGTTTTGAGATAGAAAGATCTCTCGTAGCGGTCTCTCTCTAAACGTTTCAGAGTGTTTAGCCTTAGTGAACGTGCCCCAATCCAGCTATGCAGAGATGAAGGGTGGAGTTGGATGGATGGGGAGGGAGCAGCTAGTTGAGGTGGAGGGTTTGCTTCATGAACTCATAGGTGGTGAAGGCCACAGCCTGAGAGGGCACACAGCGGATGTAGTTGAGAGACAGCCCTCTGTACAGACCCTTCTTCATCCCATACTGACTGTACACATACTTCAGAGTCTTGGTCAGGGTACTGTAGAGGGAGACAAGTAGGAAGACAAAGTTACTCTTTATTTTACAGTGCGGGGCTTACCAGGTACTTATCTATTACATTGTAATATGTTAATTCATAATAATAAAATGTTGCCCCTCCCCCCMAAAAAATATATTTGTTAAAGATGTTCAGAATAGGTTATTCTGCCAGTGCCAGTCTGTTTCGGCATTCTACACCTCAAAGACAGAGCTGCTTAATACAGACACAGTACACAGGCTCGGGACTGACATCATCTAAAACACAAGCTCTCATTGTATGGAGTAGAACATAGTAACTCAGTCTTACTCTAAGTGAGTAGTCTATTCTTGCCCTGACAACCCAGAGGTTGTCCACCTCGAGAAAATCATTATTACGAGGATAAATTCTAGAAGCATAGTGTCAGGTGGTGAAGTATTTCTACTGCCACTGTGAAGCAGGCAAACTTTGAAAGGCATGCCTGATACACAGCTGCAGTCTTCTGGAAGACCAACCAGGCCTTAGGACTCAATAATACCCGACACTCCACAAAACTCGTATACCTAAGTGATTTTTCTAAGTATTCAAACAAGGTCCAGGGTAGTGTTGGGCAGTATCCAGAGTTCCATACCTTCATACCGTTCCTGTACCATACTGGGCTATGCGGTATAACCAGCAGTGCACACAAGGGGTGTTTTCCCCCAAAATAAAACAAATAAATATAGACCAGTCAAAAGTTTGGATACACCTACTCATTTCTGTGTTTTTCTTAATTTTTACTATTTTCTACATTGTAGAATAATAGTGAAGACATCAAAACTATGAAATAACACATACGGAATCAGAGTGAAGTATTCACACCCCTGAGTCAATACTTTGTAGAAGCACCTTTGGCAGTGATTACAGCTGTAAGTATTTCTGGGTAAGTCTCTAAGAGCTTTCCACACCTGGATTGTGCAACATTTGCCCATTATTCTTTTCAAATTTCTTCAATCTCTTGTCAAATTGGTTGTTGGTCATTGCTAGAAAACCGTTTTCAGGTCTTTCAGATTACAAGCATACCATAACATGATGCTGCCACCACTGTTCTTGAAAATATGGAGAGTGGTACTCAGTAATGAGTTGTATTTGCCCCAAACATAACACTTTGTATTTAGGAAAAACATTTCTTTGCCACATCTTTTTCAGTATTACTTTAGTGCCTTGTTGCAAACAGSATGCATGTTTTGAAWYRTTTTTATTCTGTACAGGTCTCCTTTTCACTCTGTCAATTAGGTTACTATTGTGGAGTAAGTACAATGTGTTGTTGTGTTGTGTTGTTGACACATCCTCAGTCTTCTATCACAGCCATTAAAGTCTGTAAATGTTTTAAAGTCAATATTGGCCTCATGGTGAAATCCCTGAGTGGTTTCCTTCCTCTCCGGCAACTGAGTTAGGACACCTTTATCTTTGTAGTGACTCGGTCTATTTATTTACCATCCAAAGTGTAATTAATAACTTCACCATGCGCAACGGGATATTCAATGTCTGCTTTACCCATCTACCAATAGGTGCCCTTCTTTGCGAGACATTGGAAGACTTCCCTGGTCTTTGTGGTTGAATCTGTGTTTGATATTCASTACTCAACTGAGGTACCTTACAGATAATTGTATGTATGGGGTACAGAKATGAGGTAGTCATTCAAAAATCATGTTAAACACTATTATTGCACAAAGAGGGAGTCCAAGCTATTTACTATGTGACTTGTAAAGCACATTTTTACTCTTGAACCTTAGTCCTGAACACAACAAAATGTGGAAAAAGTCAAGGTGCGTGAATACTTTCTGAAGGCACTAGCAAAGTACTAGTGAATTCCCAATAGCGGACATTAGCTAAATGCTAACCAAGTACTAGTGAATTCCCAATAGCGGACATTAGCTAAATGCTAACCAAGTACTAGTGAATTCCCAAAGCGGACGCTAGCTAAATGCTAACAAGATCAAGCGAATATAATGTGATTTCAAGGACAAAGAACCCAGCTTATACAACTATCTCAAAAGACTACTCACACTTGATCCAGGAGGGGATGATTGTCTCCGCTGTAACCAAGAAGCAAGATCTTGCAAGCTAGCCACCTATAGCTAGCAAGTTAGCAAACCAAATGCATGGCTGAAACCCTGACTAGAGAATTAGATAGTTAACATAGTTATAAGATATTTTGCTGGCAAATATTAGTAGTGAATTTCAAGTGTAACTTGATCACCTCTCTTCTGCTGAACAACAGTGGATCATCACATCACAAAACTTCCATTTGCTCCATGTAGCTCTTTGTAGACAAACATACCATGCGACTGGTTCAATTGACATTATGAATAAAAATGTAAATAATAGAAATTGGGGAGGGTATTGAAAATCATACAGCTATTTCAAAGTACCCCAGTATACTGTATATCCATTACACCCCCTAAGTCTAGTCCAGGGTCTTTTTGCCTTTTAGAATTGGATTATATGGAAAGGGAAACCTGATCCTAGATCAGCACTTCATTTTGTAATAGGAGCTCTGGGTTTGGAGAGGAAGGGGTAAATGGTGCCACTTACAGACATTTGTCAGAATCAGGAAGCACCACTCCTAACTGCATCCTTCTCCTGGCAACATCCAGAGGATAGCTGGGAGAGGAGACGGGGAARAGAAGGGGGGGACAGAGAGAGAAAGAGAGTGCAAATGAGTTAACCAACCAAATCGATCAACCAACCAATTAACCACCCCTCCACAGAGCAGTTGACGTAGGTCTTTAAAATCCAATGAATCCATCAGTCAAACACCCAATCAATCAGTCAATCAATCAACCTACGAAATGGTCTGTGCGATAGCTCCAGCCATCCCTCCACAGAGCAGGTTGACGTGGGTCTTCAGCACCATCACCTCTGGGTTGTCTGAGGACGGTCGCCCCAGTAGCTCTGGGAAGTGGGCCAGACCTAGACTCTTCAACGTGCCGAAGGTAAAGAACGAGAACCCTGGAAGATGAGGGCAGAAGAAATGAGGCCCACAAAACTCAACAGAAAGTTCTTGACAACACTGTATGTGCGTGTGTGTGTGTGTATGTTCACCTGCGTATGGAGCCATGCCTATAAGGGTTGGGATGAGACCTTTGTAGAAGCCAGGGATGCCTCCTTCCTTTAAAAAGAGAACACCAACAGCTGAGCCTCAACTCAAGATAAACACAAACACAGGAGGGAAACTTGCACACCGCTCTCAAATTACAGGTATAATTTTAAACTGAGAGGAACAAATAAAAGGCACCTTTAGGTATATAGTCTGGAAGGCATTTCCAATGCCTGTGTAGCGATGGTGTCCTTTCACCTGGTATGCCAAACGGGCTCTGATCACATCCAGAGGGTACGTACATATCACTGCTGTCATCCCTAAGCAACAACAACAAACAACATGGTCAGATAAAATATACTTAACTGTTGTTGTATCTACTGTGGAAACTATTGTTGTTGAAAAATAATCAGGAAGTATCTTCTCTGCATTATACAGGCCTCCTATTGTCTTTTTTTGGATTCTTCCCACTGATCCTCTCACCTGCCATAGAACCGGCCATTAGCCTGTGGATGTGTCCAGAGATGCCCAGCTGTTTACTGAGGATCTTCTTGTATTTGTCGAAGGCCATGAACTGGATGGCTCCGTAGGGGAATATCCTGACCATCATAGCCCCATTGCCTTTATACAGCCCCAGGTAACCCTCCTTCTTTGGCACAGCACGGAGAGTGGCTACCACTCCTACAGGAGAGAGGAGAGATGGAGGGAGGGGAGAGAGAGCAAAGGACAAAAAGAAGAAAGATCAGTGTGATGTCATTGCCTAGTTTCCGGTGCCATCTGGTGTAAGATAAAACATCTCCGATTAATTAAACGGGACATGATACAACATTTACATGGGAGGGGGAATACATCAGTGGCACTGACAAACCAATTGACAACCAACAGACAAGTTTACAGGAAGAGAAACACTCCATTTCAGAACAGCAGAGTTATCCAAACCTTACCCAGATCTTTGTAGTGGGGGCTATGGGCTTGCAGTAAGATCTTTACTCTGTCCAGAGGAGCGATGGTGGACTTGGCACAGCATCCAGCTACACCTAAACACACCCAGAGAGATACAGACACCCAMAACATGAGCATCTCTGAGCTTGACTGAGTATAATAAACATTAAATTAATCTCCGTGCTGTGCCAAATCTGTTAGATGCATGTTTGCTCAAACCGGAATCGAGACGCGTTAGTTTGAATTAGTGCATATTACACTGAACAACAWTTGCACAAAAAGCTTTTCTCTCTCAAATTTTGTGCACAAATTTGTTTACATCCCTGTTAGTGAGCATTTATCCTTAGCCAAGATAATCCATCCACTTGACAGGTTTGGCATATCAAGAAGATGATTAAAAATCATGATCATTACACAGGTGCACCTTGTACTGGGGACAATAAAAGGCTACTCTAAAATGTGCAGTTTTATCACACAACACAATGCCACTGATGTCTCAAGTTGAGGGAGCGTTCAATTGGCATGCTGACTGCAGGAATGCCCACCAGAGCTATTGCCACATAGTTTTATGGTAGAAAAATCAACATTAAATTGTCTCCAATTATGTTTTAGAGAATTTGGCAGTAAGTTCAACTGGCCTCACAACAACAGACCACGTGTAACCACGCCAGCCCAGTACCTCCACATCTGGTTTCTTCACTTGCGGGATCGTCTGAGGGGGGGTGCTGAGGAGTATTTCTGTCTGTAATAAAGCCCTTTTRTRGGGAAAAACGTATTCTGGCTGGGCCAGGATCACCAGCGGGTGGGCCAGACAGCCAAGTGGGTGGGCTTATGCCCTCCAAGGCCCMCCCACGGCTGCAACCCTGCCCAGTCATGTGAAATCCATAGATTAGGGCCTAATGAATTTATTTTAATGAACCGTAACTCAGTAAAATCTTTGAAATTTTTGCATGTATATTTATATTCACTATAGATCACTTTGGACTTGTCATGAAGTTTCTGGTCATGGATCAAGTTGGCCCATRAAATTGATAGTGGATCTAAATGTTTTTCCTTAAGCCTGGACAATYGGACCACGATCTTATTACGTTTCCAATCGCAACAAATAATTTAGTTGGACACCAACCAAGGACTATCAAAAGCTGCGCTGTAAATTCTCGGAAAACAGTAGTTAAGATGGAGAGAAGTCTGTCCATAATAAAGCGCTGCTCTGCCTTTTAGTTGTGTCGCACCTGGACTACTGTTCAGTCGTATGGCCARGTGCCACAAAGAGGGACCTCGGCAATTGGCTCAGAACAAGGCAGCACGGCTGGCCCTAAATGTACAGGGACAGCTAACATTAATAATATGCATGTCAATCTCTCATGGCTCAAAGTGGAGGAGAGATTGACTTCATCACTACTTGTTTTTGTAAGAAGTGTTGACATGCTGAATGTACCGAGCTGTCTGTTTAAACTACTAGAACACAGCTCAGACACCCATTCATACTGCTAGGACCTCAGATCAATGGAAACACTCAAGTGTTTTACAGCAAATTTCCTCCAATTCTACACATTTTGCCATAGGGTGGAGCGAAACTTTTGCATTTTTGAATATGATATCTGAGTGAGGCTGACTAACAAAATCAAGTGGGGCCCCCCTGGCCRGTAATTCGACCATGATTATTATAACGTTTACATACAGTGCTAGATAACAGGAACCTGAGTTCACAAATAACAAAAAAAGTATACTTATTTTATTTAACAAAGTTATGAAACACTCAATCCCCTGTGTGAAAAAACAATTTCCCCCTTATACTCAAAAACTGGTTGTGCCATCTTTAGCTGCAATGACAGCAAACAAATGCTTCCTAYAGTTGTTGATCAGTCTCTCACATCGCTGTGGATGAATTTTGGCCCACTCTTGCATGCAGAACTGCTTTAACTTAGCGACATTTGTGAGTTTTCCAAGTATAAAAACTGCTCGTTTCAAGTCTTGCCACAACATCTCAATTAGGATTAGGTCGGGACTTTGACTAGGCCATTCCAAAACTAAAAAAACAATTTCATTTAGACTTCATTGTGTGTTTTGGAGCATTGTCTTGCTGCATGACCCAGCTGTGCTACAGCTTCAGCTCACAGACGCCTGGCCTGACATTCTCCTGTAGAATTATCTGATAATAGAAGGAACTATGAATTCTGCTCTTTAAGGCAAGTCATCCAGGACGTGAGGCCAAAAAGTTGACTCAAAAAGTTTGTTTGAAGTTTGTCAAAAAGCACCTGGAAGCATCTGGATGATCACCAAGACTCTTGGAAGAAAGTTCTATGGTCAAATGAGTCAAAGGTCTCACTATTTGGATGACAAGGGGCCCATTATGCCTGCCGAAAACCAAACACTGCATTCCACAGTAAGAACCTTACACCAACAGTCAAGCATGGTGGTGGTAGTGTGATGGTTTGGGGATGCTTTGCTGCCTCAGGAGCAGGACGACTTCCACTTCCGACAGAGTATTTYTGTGTAGATCGTTGACAAAAAAATGATAGTTAAATTTAAAAAATGTAATCCCACCATGTAACATAACAAAATGTGAAAAAAGTTAAGGGGTGTAAATACTTTATGAAGGCTACAACCTTCTCTGTCTGTTGTAATGGATATTGCAGTTGCACAAGCAGGACGCAGTCCCTACACGATTGACACATTTTGTGTGATGCTGTAAGATCATCTTTATAGCTGCTGCCATATATCAGTTCCTGAAAAAAGAACATTACTTGACTGCCTGTCTGCCTAAAAAGAGTCTGACAATTGGCAAGTTCGTTGTGCGTCGCCCTGTGCCATAGTTATGCCATATATGCTGATATCGTGGCGAGAGTAAATAGCTGCATGTAACTCAGCAGCTAAGAAGATGTAATCACTAGACTGCCTGTTTGTGTCGTACTTATGTTTGTAACACTGACAACAAAGTTTGTAAGAACTCCTGAAAATATAACATGAAATAGTGCCTATGCTTACTGAGGCATGGAATGCAATAGGTCGAACAGTTGTGTGTACAACATGAAGTTTGTAGGCTACATCAGTGACCAGACAAAAACGATCAAGGAGGTGGTAGCGGCTGTGGAGCACTCAGCACTGCAGCTAAGTAGGCACCGGAGTGGGAAATCGGCYAAGTAAAAATAAAAATCCTACACATGCACAGAAATATCCATATTTTTWGTCTGGGCAAATTGAGATAGAGAAACTCTGTATCCATAGCCACTCCATATAATTGAACAGTTCCATTTCACGTCATGCTGTTGTAACCGGTGTGAAATGGCTAGCTAGTTAGCGAGGTGCGCGCTAATAGCGTTTCAATCGGTGACGTCACTCGCTCTGAGACCTTGAAGTAGTTGTTCCCCTTGCTCTGCAAGGGCTGCGGCTTTTGTGGAGCGATGGGTAACGATGCTTCATGGGAGGCAGTTGTAGATGTGTGCAGAGGGTCCCTGGTTCGAGCCCAGGTAGGGGCGAGGAGAGGGACGGAAGCTATACTGTTACACTGTTCAAATAAAGAATTATAATATACCGGCTTGACGCAGTTATTTACTCCAGGAAAAGGGAGTGGGTTTTGTCAGGAAATATCTGTGAATCTTCATAACCCTGTTCCAGTTATTCAACCTTAGACTGTACCTATTTCTTTTCTGGATCTCTGGTGAGGTTAAACCATTATTTTAAATCAGGGATTGGCTACTGGTGGCCCACGGAAGGCCCAAAAATACACAGGGTGCAATTTTGAAATTTGGTTGTGCAACAGCAGTTTCTCTCTTGTTATGTCAGTCACTGATAGACACTCAATTAGCCCATGTCAGCTAACCTTTTTAGATTGGTAAATTAGTCTAGTGGCCAGCTATCTAAACKTAGTATTCATGGTTGAATAATCGGCCGGGGGGACCACATTGATTTTGTTAGTCAGTCTCACTCAGATATAATATTAAAAACTGCAAACATTTCTCTCCACTCTATGGCAAAATGTGTAGGATTACAGGAAATTAGCTGTAAAACAGCCAATTTTCCTCTCCAACACATGTTGAAATGTGTAGAATTGCAGAAAACTTGCTTTAAAAATCCAAAATTGTCTCTATGCACCATGGCAAAATGTCTAGAATTGCACAACATTAACAAAAACAAAAAAATCTCTTCCTTCAAGAGGGGGGCTGCTAAAATGTTTTGCTCTCGATGTGGTGGTGTTGCCCATCCCTGATTTAGATTATAGTAGTCTGTTATTGCTGGACAAAAAGCCTGCACGCCATGCAGCTCATCAGAACCAGGGTTTGTGTCACTGGATGTGTACTACTATATGTTCTGTATTGCATTTCTGTATTATAATCACTAGTTAAGTCTGCAGCCACACTTACCTCCAGCTACGAAGGAGCGGACAAAGTGATAGTCCCCCTGAGAGTGGTTGGGGATTGCAGGACGACCAGGGGTGGAGACTGCAGCCTCAGTTGCCATGATGTGTGTGTTCAATCAGGACCCTAATGCATCCATAACTATGGAAGGAATAAAAAACAACAGATATATAATTACCTTTTCACCCACAATTAAAAAGGATATCACTCGACATCACAATTGGACAGCCAATAAGACATTATTRCCTTGCCGGGGAGGCACATAATGATGATGAGGCATAACATTGTATGTAACGTTAACGTCAGTTGATCACTGAAACAAAGTATAAATCAAGACATGGTGTGGTTTGGCTAGCTAAGTAGCTACTAGCCGGCTAGTCACGTATCAAAACAAAACTAGCACTAGTAGCTAGTAGTAACTGTCATTGAACGTAGCTAACGTTAGCTATCACTGAAGTCGACCTAACCGTTATCGTGTTACCGTTAGCAGATTAACTTTTAACTAGCTAGCTAAATACAATTTTCAATCCCCCATTGAATGGACTGTTCAAACAGTTACTCACAGTTCAATCGACTGTTGCTGTATTGATAACGTATATTAGCCATCTTACCCGCTGCAAGGTCAACACTGTCAGATGAACGAACGTTGCACAATGGAGCTAGCGGGCGCGTTAGCATTTGCAGGCAGCCTCAGGCCCTTCCGGATTCCCCAAGTAAACAAACATGCTTAGCGGGCGCTCGCGGAGACAACTTCACCGAGCGACAAGTCTGTGAGTTCAGTTTTTGGTCCCTGTTTTTGAGAGTCATCCGTAGCTAATTAATAGCCAAAAGTTATTAGAAAAACAGCAACAAAACCAGTTTGCTACTTGGGTTAAATGTATGAAGGGTGAAGGCACGTGTTTTTATGATCACCAACCACTAGTGCCCTTCATCGTGCACAGATCGAGAGTTGCACCGGCGCATGTCAATGACGTCACTGATAAAATAAAATAAAAGTGCACAATAAAACCATAAACGTGTCAATTAATAATAACATGTCAACTACTGCCCAAACACTTTATCATTTGCTAAATATCGGGTCATATAGCACTTGTGTGGAGCAGGTTAGTGTTTTTAAAGGTGTTATTATTACACAGTTGTAAAACAGTTATTAACTTTAATACAGACTATGAAGCAGAACATCAGCTTGTTTAAGGGTTGTCTAGGGTTTGAAGTAGTTTGATAGAAGTTTGATACTTATACTAATTAGAGAAAGTGSACAAACGTGAATTCCATTCCATGTTTTCCCGATAACTCTTTACTCCAGAGCTGAGTTGACTCGAGACCATAGGTTGCATCTGGGAGAGGAGGGAGAGAGGGCTGCCCTGAAGGGATTGACACAAGAAGGATTTACGCTTTAAATTGTGTTGTATCCAGTATGGCTACATGCATGTTTTACACTATCAAAAGCCGCTTGATATAAACAGTATTGCTAGATTGTGTCAATGTATCAGTGTGGTAAAGAAGAACCAGACATATTTTCMGAGGGAAACCAATACAATGATCGTCAGTGTCTAACAGAAGTGGAGTATTATTAGCGATTCAGACAGTGCAACTGTCTCTGGTATGTAAAATATTTGAGCTGCCTTTTAAAGTCAACGTGTAAATAAAATCCACACCAACATCACGTAATTAGGCTATGTTCTTGGTGACATTCACGAATAGCTTAGTCAGCCATCCAATGCCACGAGTGTCAAATACTCGATATTTTTCGGACATTCGGTCAACTGCAAGAAAATCTACTCGATCTAATCTACTCAAGCTGGTTACAACATTGTCATTACGCTTCCGTCCGAAACTCGTGCGGAAAAGAACTAGCCAGCTAGCCAGGTCCGGTGCCGTGTAGCAACCTATACTTTTTAAAGAGCTTCACCTCTGCGTTTTAACTGTTAAAGGACTTAGCTTAATTAGAAAATAAATACCACCGCCAGACGGAAGTAGGATCTTTAGCATATATATTGATGAATAATAAAAGCTATATATATTGCAATTAACAATTTATTTATAGGAAATTGTGTAATCTCTTGCATGTGTTTACTTCACGGATAATTGCTTTGACAAGGTCTTGAAGGTTGTGAACTTGTGACGGTGTGTGCCTAGCCAAAAATTGACTCTATTTGGCATGGCAGACCCGCGCCATTCCTTCCGTTAAGGAAGTGAGTGGGTTCACAAGGCCTGTTTATTGAAAATTATAAATTAAAAGTGAAATACATGGCTGGTAACTCGACAAGCTAACCAACTAACCCGTATTGTCACACCCGATACCTCATACATTTCCTATTTGAATAGTCACACACTTAATTCCCTAATGCAACAACATGCAATTTAAGATTTCCAAACATTTGCTACAAATTATACAATTTGGTGCTATTGTACACAGTACATTAAAAAAACTAAAACGTGCATGTTTTCAGGAAATAAAAAAAGTTATGTTGTCAATCAAACATGGACGTGCAGGCACTAGAGGTGGAACCAATTATTTTAACATATTTTTATTTTCTTTGTCAATTCCCTCCAGGTACTTGTACGGCTTTTTCAACATGGTGGGAAAATAACTCAGAATTATGGTGTCTAAAAAAAATTAAGAAGAGACAGAAAAAAGTGAAAGTTGGAGCAGGGCTAACAACCATTCACCTGGTTCCCATGCCGACTGCCCCATCTCCGCCCTCTCATATCATCCACTATGCCTCCTACCCCCAAACCCCCTAAGAGACAACCCCCACCACTGACAAGGAATGGCCGCAAGGTGATACCCACAACAACCGCCACCTCCACCGCCAAGAGACTGAACTCCAGCAAGCCCAGAGGAAAAGCCTTTGAGAGTCCACAGTCAACTTTAGAGCCACCCCGAAGATCCACAACCAGGACCCAGGCCCAGCTGGCCAGAAGCCCAGGGAGGAGTGCGGTTGGCAGGCTTGGCGGTCAGAGTCCGGGGGCATCCCCTGTTAGGGTTAACCATGCCCCTGTGTGTATAACAGGATCAGTGAGGCTAAGGAGCTGGGGTAATCCTCTGCTCCAGCATGGTGTGGGAGAGGACCCCCCTGGGCGCAGGATATCCTTAAGGGGCATGGGGGGCGCCAAGCAGTTTCCTCCCCTGGCAATAAAGCCTAGAACAGGAGGGAAGACAGCAAGGGGGAGGGGAGGGAGGGGAGCGGTGGGTCAGAGRGGGAGCAAGAGCGGGATTGAGCAAGGATCTGAGGAGTCTGACACTGTTAGTATAGACCCAAGTGAGATTAACCAAGGGAATAATGTAGTTGGCCATGTTGGTAAGGGCAAACCTCCTAACCTGAGGACTGAACTTGATGTAACTACCTGTGTTGACCAGCAGGAGCTGGGAGTCGGCCATGCTAGTGAGTGCAAACCTCGTAGCCTGAGGACTGATGATTCGGCTAGTGATGACAAACAGGAAGAGTTAGTTGCCCATAATGGTGAAACGTTTGGGACTGACTCACACGATAAGCCTRTCAGCCATAGTGGTGAGGGCAACCACTATGAGCTCGATGAGCCCACCAGTGTTGAACAACAACAGGAAAAGCTAATCAACAATATTGCTGAGGGCAATTCTTTCAACCTGAGCCATGAGCTTGGTGACTCTACCAGTGATGACAGGCAGGAAGAGTCAGTTGGCCCTAAATGTGAAGACAACGCCAAGATAAACCTCGGAGCTGTGCAGATTGAGATGGAGCAAAGAGAGAGAGATACCCATGCAGGAGAGCAGAGAGGAGGGGARAGGTTGGAGAAGGAAGGAGAGGAAACAGTGAAGCAGGAAGATGAGAGAGATGAAGAAAAGAAGGAAGCAGACGGTAAGCAGAGAGTGGAGAGAGTCAAGGTGAATGAGACGGAGCAAAGAAAAGAGAAAAATGAGAGACAGAAGGAGGGAGAGGTTATCAGCAGACCTTCAGACACAAGCACCATTATGTCTGTCGCTCAGCCCCAAAAGCCTATTCCGCAGGATGACGCGTTGATGATGCAATCACCTGTCCATGCCTCACCTGTCTCTGAACCAGCTACCTCAGATCTGGCATCACCCCCTCTCCTTCATCTGCCCTCTCCGCCTCACCCCACAGTGTCACATGGTATGAAGGTTCTGAACCAAGGTGTTAAACCAATCCAACCTACCCAAACTGTTGAAATCCATAAACCTTTAAAAGGCCCAACTACTTGCCATGAGACATCACAGGCGAGCCCAATACATCCAGTATCACTAAGTCTCTCAGTTGCCTTCCTTAGTGAACCCCACAAGGCCCTGTGTGTAACCCCAGCGAAACCAATACCCAGTCAGAGCCTAGAGATCCCTATCTCTCTGGAGGCTAGACAACTTCTCAGACCAGTGGACGAAGAGACCAAAGAGTCATCCAATCACAGTAACACAAAATATATGTCATCTTCATCATCTGCATCATCTTCGTCACACCTGAACACGAACGCGGAGGTTCCCACCACTCTGTCTCAATCAAACACCGACGTTAATATCACTGTGTCTGTACCAGACCTAAGTCCAGTGCCAAAGAACTACAACAACAACCCAGAAGAGCCACCATCATCATCATCACTCCCATACACAAAGATAGACCTCTTCAACACTGGATCTGCACCAGACAAAGACACCGTGTGTGTCTCTGTATCTGACCTAGGTTCTGTACCAAAGACTCACAACAAGAACAACCAAGACGAGCCACCACCATCACTCCCATACACAAACACTGGATCTGAACCAAACACAGACATTGCATCGGTCTCTGTATCTGATCTGGGTTCAGTGCCAAAGACCTCCTCCATCCCTAACCAGGAGAGTTCTACCTCCAAGTTCTCCTGCAGCTCGGAGAGCACCCAATCCTCCTACTCCTTCGACACAGAGTCAGAGCAAGGCTATGGGGCCCCTAGCCCCCCTGGACACCCTAGCCTGGGCCCGAGACCCCTGGAGGAGGGCACATCTCTGCCCCGACCCCCACGAGTCAACCAGAGGAGGGAGAGGAAAAAGAGGAGTAGTTGTGGAGGGTGTGAGCCGTGCCTGAGGAAGATCAACTGTGGCCAGTGTAGCTGCTGTCTGAACCGCAGGACTGGACACCAGATCTGTAAGCTGAGGAAGTGTATGGAGCTGAGGAAGAGGAGGCCCATGTCACTGCTCACACTAACATCTGCTCAGGTAAGGCTTCTCTAAGGTGTAGAGTAGACTTTAGGCTAAAACTGGAAAAGACTGCTTATAAACTACTTATAAACCTCATAACTTTTTACCTATTTTTGTGGTTCACTAACTTGTTTATAACTGTTATGAGCAGTTTAAAAGCAGAACTTCAAGTAAAATTGACAAAGACAATTTACTTTTCTTTAGAGAATACTGTACGTGCTGAAAAAGAAACATAGTTATAACACTAATGCACATGACCCCAAAGCCACATAGAGTCTAGAGACAGCTTGTTATTGTCACTAATTCTTGAAGTTGTCATGGCCTGGTTGTCATGCCTTTAGCGATGCTATGCTATGGACTGACTGAGAGAATACGTGAGGCGTAGTCTGCTGGTCTGTGGCAGTTTTTGGTGTGTGTGTGTGTGTGTGTGTGTGTGTCTGCTCTAGGTTCTCTATAAGATATGGAATGAAGTAGGAGCATAGAGAGCATGTAAAGGGATAAGGATAGAAAAAGGATGGAGAGTTGGAGAGGATAGAATGTACTGGATGGTGAGATTGCATTGATATACTATATGACAAAGAAAGGGATACTGTGCTCGCAAATTGTGGGAACTGAAGGAGGTGACATAAGGAGGGATTCCCGGGTCCCTGCGGCTGTCCTCCACCCACAAGGGCCTTAAAACATGATGACGTTGATCGATCCCCGTCGAGGGGGAGCTGATTTTTTGTATATGGCAGTAAACCATTCTTATGATGACTATAACATTTGTTGGCACCTTCTATTCTTGCACATTTTCTCATAAAAAGTACAGTGAGCTCCAAAAATATTGGGACAGTGACACATTTTTTGTTGTTTTGGCTCTGTATTCCAGCACTTTGGATTTGAAATTAAATAGTGACTATGAGGTTAAAGTGCAGACTCAGTATTTTCGTCCATATCAGGTAAACCGTTTAGAAATTACAGCACTTTTTTGTACATAGTCCCTCTATATTAGGGAACCAAAAGTTACAGAGGCATACATTTCATACCCCCCAAAAATGCTAACCTCCCCTTTTATTGTAATGGTGAGAGGTTAGATTGTCTTGGGGGTATGACATTTGTGCGTCTGTAACTAACTAATCATTATTCATGATTCATTCAGGGGTATCCATTATCACGGTAGCATCCACATTAATGTAGAAGGGTTTGGAAACATATTCTATTCTTATTTACAATAAAAGTCACTCCAAAATTACACAATACATTATTTACCATTAATTTCTATTGGGCACAAAATCATCTGAAACACAACCAAAACAAACAGCAAATGCATCCAACAAGTTTGTACAGTCACAAGCTTAATATAGTCATTGCGTGCTAGGAATATGGGACCAAATACTTAACTTTTTACTACTTTAATACACATATAAGTGAATTATTCCCAATACTTTTGGTCCCCAAAAAGTGCTGTAATTTCTCAATGGTTCGCCCGATATGGACTTAAATACCCTCAAATTAAAGCTGACAGTCTGCACTTTAACCTCATAGTCATTATATCATTTCAAATCGAACGTGCTGGAGTACAGAGCCAAAACAACAAACAAACAAATTCACTATCCCAATACTTTTGGAGCTCACTGTATAGCATACATTGTAATAAAATATTATCTAAAAACAGTTGTACAATGTGCTCTGCAATAAGATAATCAGAGTTTGATTTCTTAAGCAGAAGAGTTCTCGAATAGCAGCTGCCCAATACCATGGTGGACATGCATAATGTTGGATGCATTGGAATGTAAGGTATGGAAAATGATAAAGAGCCTGTAGGAATATAGATAAATGTTCAGTCAATGTGAGTATCTTTAGGATGGTTTAAATTATTACCTTTCCTACTAAGATAAAAGTTGATGGTGCCAAAATCTTGCCAATACGTTCATTATTCTATTAACCTCTACGACAGTGATTCCCAAACTTTTTATAGTCCCGTACCCCTTCAAACATTCAACATCCAGCTGCGTACCCCCTCTAGCACCAGGGTGTTGTTTGTAAGCCTGCACACACAAACACTATACGATACATTTATTAAATATAAGAGTGAATGTGAGTTTTTGTCTCAACCCGGCTCGTGGGAAGTGACAAAGAGTTCTTATAGGACCAGGGCACAAATAATAATATTATAATAATCAAAAATGTTGCTCTTTATTTAGCTATCTTACATATAAAACCTTATTTGTTCATCAAACATTGTGAATAACTCACCACAGGTTAATGAGAAGGGTGTGCTTGAAGGATGCACATAACTCTGCAATGTTGGGTTGTATTGGAGAGAGTCTCAGTCTTAAATAATGTTCCACACACAGTCTGTGCCTGTATTTAGTTTTCATGCTAGTGAGGGCCGAGAATCCACTCTCACATAGGTACGTGGTTGCAAAGGGCATCCGTGTCTTAACAGCACAATTAGCCAAAGCAAGAAACTCTGAGCGCAGCCCTATCCAGAAATGTGGCAGTGGCTTCTGATTAAATAAAAATTTCACAGAACCGCTTGTTGCAATTTTGATGAGGCTCCCATGTTCAGATATTGGTAAGTGGACTGGAGGTAGGGCATGAAAGGGATAACAAATCCAAATTACGCAGGAAAGTACCTGCGTAATTACCTGCCCAGGGACTGCGGTTGAAAATTGTCCGGCTGTYTAAAACCGGCACTTTTACTGAAACGTTGATTAATGTGCACTGTACCTGTAAAAATAAAATAAACTCAAACTCAAATTGCACACCCAGCTCACTCAGGTGCTTCGCTATATCACATTTGACATTGTCCGTAAGCTTGAGTTCATTTGCACACAAAAAATAATACAATGATGGAAAGACCTGTGTGTTGTCCTTGTTAATGCAGACAGAAAAGAGCTCCAACTTCTTAATCATAGCCTCAATTTTGTCCCGCACATTAAATATAGTTGAGGAGAGTCCCTCTAATCCTAGATTCAGATCACTCAGGCGAGAAAAAACATCACCCAGATAGGCCAGTCGTGTGAGAAACTCATCATCATGCAAGCGGTCAGACAAGTGAAAATTATAGTCAGTAAAGAAAACTTTAAGCTTGTCTCTCAATTWAAAAAAATGGGTCAATACTGTGCCCCTTGATAACAAGCTCACTTCTATATGTTGCAAAAGCGTTACATGGTCGCTGCCCATATCATTGCATAATGCAGAAAATACACGAGAGTTCAGGGGCCTTGCTTTAACAAAGTTAAGCATTATCACTGTAGTGTCCAAAACGTCTTTCAAGCTGTCAGGCATTCCCTTGGTAGCAAGAGCCTCTCAGTGGATGCTGCAGTGTACCCAAGTGGCATCGGGAGCAAATGCTTGCATGCATGTTACCACTCCACTATGTCTCYCTGTCTTTGCTTTTGCGCCATCAGTACAGATGCCAACACATCTTGACCACCAAAGTTCATTTGATGTCACAAAGCTGTCCAGTACTATAAAAATATCCTCTCATGTTGTCATGGTTTCCAATGGTTTGCAGAAGAGGATGTCTTCCTTTATTGACCCCCCCTATAAACATAACGGACATATAGTTGAAGTCGGAAGTTTACATACACTAAGGTTGGAGTCATTAAAACTAGTTTTTCAACCACTCCACAAGTTTCTTGTTAACAAACTATAGTTTTGGCAAGTCGGWTAGGACATCTACTTTATGCATGACACAAGTAATTTTTCCAACAATTGTTTACAGACAGATTATTTCACTTATAATTCACTGTATCACAATTCCAATGGGTCAGAAGTTTACATACACTAAGTTGACTGTGCCTTTAAACAGCTTGGAAAATTCCAGAAAATGATGTCACGGCTTTAGAAGCTCTGATTGACTAATTGACATCATTTGAGTCAATTGGAGTGTACCTGTGGATGTATTTCAAGGCCTACTTCAAACTCCTCTTTGCATGACATGCCTCTTTGCATGACATCATGGGAAAATCAAAAGAAATAAGCCAAGACCTCAGAAAGAAAATTGTAGACCTTCACAAGTCTGGTTCATCCTTGGGAGCAATTTCCAAACCGCTGAAGGTACCACGTTCATGTACAAACAATAGTACGCAAAGTCTAAAAACCATAGGACCACGCAGCGTCGCACCGCTGAGGAAGGAGACGCGTTCTGTCTCCTAGAGATAAACGTACTTTGGTGAGAAAAGTGCAATTAATCCCAGAACAAGTTGTTTTGGAGAAATGTCCTCTGGTCTGATGAACAAAAAATAGAACTGTTTGGCTAAAATGACCATCGTTATGTTTGGAGGAAAAAGGGGGAGGCTTGCAAGCCGAAGAAAACCATCCCAACTGTGAAGCACGGGGGTGGCAGCATCATCTTGTGGTGGTGCTTTGCTGCAGGGGGACTGGTGCACTTCACAAAAATGATGGCATCATGAGGTAGGAAAATTATGTGGATATAATTGAAGCAAAATCTCAAGACATCAGTCAGGAAGTTAAAGCTTGGTCGCAAATGGGTCTTCCAAATGGACAATGACCCCAAGCTACTTCCAAAATTGTGGCAAAATGGCTTAAGGACAACAAAGTCAAGTAATTGCGGAAATGGCCATCACAAAGCCCTGACCACAATCCTATAGAACATTTGTGGACAGAACTGAAAAAGCGTGTGCGAGCAAGGAGGCCTACAAACATAACTCAGATACACCAGCTCTGTCAGGAGGAATCGGCCAATATTCACCCAAATTATTGTGGGAAGCTTGTGGAAGGCTACCAGAAACGTTTGACCCAAGTTAAGCAATTTAAAGGCAATGCTACCAAATACTAATTGAGTGTATGTACACTTCTGACTCACTGGGTATGTGATGAAAGAAATAAAAGCTGAAATAAATCATTCTCTCTACTATTATTCTGACATTTCACATTCTTAAAATAAAGTGGTGAGACATGGAATTTTTACTTGGATTAAATGTCAGGAATTGTGAAAAACTGAGTTTAATTGTATTTGGCTAAGGTGTATGTAAACTTCCGACTTCAACTGTATACCAGGAGCTGTGCCAGACCTGCCACGTCTGTTGACTCATCCAGCTGTAACGCATATAATTCACTGGCTTGTATGCGAAGCAGTAATTGTTTCAAAACATCTCCTGCCATGTCACTGATGCGTTTGAAACAGTGTTGTTTGATGAAGGCATTGTCTGTATACTTTTTTGGCCCTTTTCCCCCAGCATTGTCCCAGCCATATCCGCGGCAGAAGGAAGAATTAAGTCCTCCACAGTGCTATGGGGCTTGCCTGTCCTAGCCACTCGGTAGCTCACCATATAAGACGCTTCTAGCCCCTTCTTATTAATGGTATATGTTGCTTTTATACATGTCTTACTACTCGAAAATCGTCTTTATTCTCACTCAAAAAACTGGCTTTTTTTTCAAATTGTCATTGTCATGTTTTGTTTCTAAATGTCTGTGCAAGAGTGAAGGTTTCCCGCGAGAGTTAATGTGATTGGATGTTAATTATTTGACTAGGCTACCTGTATTTGACATTGTGTTGTTATTTCGCTTTATTTTTGGCAGTGAAACGAGGCTGCTCAGGCAAGAAAAAAAACTCACCCAAATGTATAGCCCCGTTGGAAAATATAAATGTATTGTTTGAAAATGTGAAGGAATTTATTATTATTATTATTWTWWTTTTTTCCTTAAAAATAAATAATGTGAATCACATATATTTTACCCCCTTTTTTATGGTAGCTACTGTCTTGTCTCATCGCTACAACTCCCATACGAGCTCAGGAGAGACAAAGGTCAAGAGCCATGCATCCTCTGAAACACAACCCAACCAACCACTGCTTCTTAACACAGCGCGCATCTAACCCGGAAGCCAGCCGCACCAATGTGGCAGAGGAAACACTGTACACCTAGTGACCTGGTCAGCGTGCACTGCACTTGGCCCACCACAGGAGTCGCTAGTGCGCAATGAGACAAGGATATCCCTACCGGCCAAACCCTCCCTAACCCAGACGACGCTAGGCCAATTGTGCGTCACCCCATGGACCTCCCGGTCACAGCCAGCTGCAACAGAGCCTGGGCTCAAACCCAGAGTCTCTGGTGGCACAGCTAGCACTGCGATGCAGTGCCTTAGACCACTGCGCCACCCGAGAGGCTGTGAATCACATTTTTATTTGGCGTACTCCCGACACTTTGGGAATACCTGCTCTACGGGATTGGTGTCCTCCCCGCGGGACGATTGAGGTAACATAGGCTAATGTGATTAGCATGAGGTTGTAAGTAACAATAACATTTCCCAGGACATAGACATATCTGATACGGGCAGAAAGCTTAAATTATTGTTGTTCAATTTACAGTAGCTATTACAGTGAAATAATACCATGCTTGAGGAGAGTGCACAGTTATGCACTTGAAAATRTATCAATAAACCAATTAGGCACATTTGGGCAGACTTGATACAACATTTTGAACATAAATGCGATGGTTCATTGGATCAGTCTAAAACTTTGCACACACACTCCTGCCGTCTAGTGGCCAAAATCTAAATTGCACCTAACCTGGAATAATACATTATGGCCTTTCTCTTGCATTTCAAAGATGAAAAAAAAAATCACGTTTTTTTTCTTTGTATTATCTTTTACCAGATTTAATGTGTCATATTCTCCTACATTACTTTCGCATTTCCACAAACTTCAAAGTGTTTCCTTTCAAATGGTATTAAGAATATGCACATCCTTGCTTCAGGTCCTGAGCTACAGGCAATTAGATTTGAGTAAGCCATTTTAGGCGAAAATTTAAAAAAAGAGTCAGAACCTTTTTAACTGAGTGTGAGACATTTTTCCCAAAATGTACATTTCATGCATATACTGTACATACAAACAAAGTACTCCATATCAAATAGTATTTGTTGATTAGTGAGACAAATAGCAAAGGTGTCTCAGGCAGTATTTGTAGTATCTAAGTATAGTATAACCTACCAATCAATGTATATCAAGTGCCGTAGAGGGCACAATCGTACAGTGTTGCAGTACAGAAATGAGAGCTTTACCATCTATGCCAAAAGCCTGGGCCTCTGATGGAGACTGTATAGCTGTCATCAACGCATGCTTCAGTATTCCCCCTTCTCTCTAGGAGCATTTGTGTGCCCAGGCCCCATAGGCGTATCGAAAGGATCCCACTCTGGTCACCAAGGTAGCTGACCGATGTAGAGAGAGACAAGTGCCTTAACAGAATGCAATCTAAAGCTTTTGTGGTCCAGAGACGAGAACTSTACCATCTTTGGCAAAAGCCTGGGCTCTTGACAGGGACAATATAATTCTCCCCACTGCTAGTTACAATAGTAAAATAATCTGTTTGTCACCTGTTACACTGATTCTACATTTAATTTAGTCTTTGAGATGCTCAAACAAGCACGTCTATCTGTAGTTGGTGTTCTTCAACTCTAAAATGCACAGGACTGTTTAAGACAAAACCCACAAAGAAAAGACAACAGGCAAATGCAAATGTGTTCCCAATGTCCAAATAGTGACTGCAGTGCTAGTTCAAACTAGAGTAGGATGGTTTTCCTCACAGGTGAGTGAATCAGCCAATGCTTGGTGAATAGCACTTGGTTGCAGTGGTGTAAATTCCTTAAGTAAAAATACTTTAAAGTACTACGTAAGTAGTTTTTTGGCAGTATCTGTACTTTACTTTACTATTTATATTTTTGACAACTTTTACTTTTACTCTACTATATTCCTAAAGAAAATAATGTACTTTTTAGTCCTTACATTTTCCCTGACACCCAAAAGTACTCATTACATTTTGAATTCTTAGCAGGACAGGAAAATTGTCTAATTCACACACTTATCAACATCCCTGGTCATCTCTACTGCCTCTGATCTGGCAGACTCACTAAACACAAATGCGTCGTTTGTAAATTATGTCTGACTGTCTAAGTGTGCCCCTGGCTATCYGTAAATAAAAAAAAACAAGAAAATCGTGCCGTCTGGTTTGCTTAATATAAGGAATTTGAAAGGATTTATACTTTTACTTTGGATTTTGATACTTAAGTATATTTTAGCGATTACATTTACTTTTGATACTTAAGTATATTTAAAACCAAATACGTTTAGACTTTTAATCAAGTAGTATTTTACAGGGTGACTTTCATTTTCTTTTAAGTAATCTTTACTTTTACTCAAGTATGACAATTGGGTACTTTTTCCACCACTGCTTGATCTCTAGGAGCAGGACACAGGAGCACTAAATAGATCATGTAAGACAAAAGTGACAGGCAAGAATGAATGAAAGAAATCATCACAGCAAAGGAATGTAGTTTGTGAGCTAGAAAATGAACATCCTGACAGTCTGAGGCAGAGTGCTCTGCAATCATTCTTCTCCCAACTATTGACAGGGATAATGTGGCATTTCTTATTTGTCAGTATGAATGAAATTAGTGGGTCCTGYCTTAAAAACAAATCAAATATTATTTGTCACATGTGCCAAATACAACTTACAAGCCCTTAACCAACAATGCAGTTTGAAGAAAAAGACATGTTAAATAAAAAATAGATAAATAAAAAATAAAAGTAACAAATACTTAAAGAGCAGTAGTAAAATAACAATAGAGAGGCTATATACAGGGGGTACCGGTACAGAGTCAATGTGTGGGGGCACCAGTTAGTCGAGGTAATTGAGGTAATAGAGGTAATATGTACATGTAGGTAGAGTTAAAGTGACTATGCATAGATAATAAACAGAGAGTAGCAACATTGTAAAAGAGGGAGGGGGGGGGCAATGCAAATAGTCTGGGTAGCCATTTGATTAGCTGTTCAGGAGTCTTATGGCTTGGGGGTAGAAGCTGTTAAGAAGCCTTTTGGACTTAGACTTGCCACTTGCCATGTGGTAGCAGAGAGAACAGTCTATAACTAGCGTGGCTGGAGTCTTTGACCATTTTTTGGGCCTTCCTCTGACACCGCCTGGTATAGAGGTTCTGGATGGCAGGAAGCTTGGCCCCAGTGATGTACTGGGCCGTACGCACTACCTTCCTTAGTGCCTTGCAGTCGGAGGCCGAGCAGTTGCAATACCAGGCAGTGATGCAACTGGTCACGATGCTCTCGATGGTGCAGCTGTAGAACTTTTTGAGGATCTGAGGACACATGACAAATCTTTTCAGTCTCCTGACGGGGAATAGGCTTTGTCGTGTCCTCTTCACGACTGTCTTGGTGTGTTTGGACCATGATAGTTTGTTGGTGATGTGGACACCAAGGAACAGCTCTCAACCTGCTCCACTACAGCCCCGTCGATGTGAATGGGGGCGTGCTCGGTCCTCCTTTTCCTGTAGTCCACAATCATCTCCTTTGTTTTGATTATGTTGAGGGAGAGGTTGTTATCCTGGCACCACACAGCCAGGTCTCTGACCTCCTCCCTATAGGCTGTCTCATCATTGTCGGTTATCAGGCCTACCAATGTTGTGGCATCGGAAAACTTAATGATGGTGTTGGAGTCATGCCAGGCCATGCAGTCATGAGTGAACAGGTAGTAAAGGAGGGGACTGAGCACGCACCCTTGAGGAGCCCCCGTGTTGGGGATCAGCGTGGCGGATGTATTGTTACCTACCCTTACCACCTGGGGGTGGCCCGTTGGGAAGTCCAGGATCCAGTTGCAGAGGGAGGTGTTTAGTCCTAGGGTCCTTAGCTTAGTGATGAGCTTTGAGGGCACTATGGTTTTGAACGCTGAGCTGTAGTCAGTGAATAGCATTCTCACATAGGTGTTCCTTTTGTCTAGGTGGGAAAGGACAGTGTGGAATGCAATAGAGATTGCATCATCTGTGGATCTGTTGGGGCAGTATGCGAATTGGAGTGGGTCCTGGGTTTCTGGGATAATCGTGTTGATGTAGGCCATGACCAGCCTTTCAAAGCATTTCATAGCTACAGATGTGAGTGCTACGGGGCGACAGTCAGGTTATCTTGGCGTTCTTGGGCACAGGGACTATGGTGGTCTGCTTGAAACATGTAGGTATTACAGACTGGGTCAGGGAGAGATTGAACTTGCCAGCTGATCAGTGCATGCTCTGAGTACGCGTCCTGGTASTCCATATGGCCTAGCGGCCTTGTGAATATTAACCTGTTTAAAGGTCCTACTCACATCGACTAAGGAGAGCGAGCTCAGACAGTCATACGGAACYGCTGGTGCTCTCATGCATGGTTTATTGTTGCATCACTGTGTGTGCATGTGTGCGTGTGTTTATGTTTACACACATCCAGAGAGGTTGGTAATGTTTGGAGACTCCATTCACTCTAATGTAAACACATATCTACAGTGCTGCTGCAGCATACGGTATAACCTAGCATGTCTGGCCTAGCACTGGTTTAGGATCAGCATACCCTCCCCAATTACTTACTCTAACCATTTAAGGGTAAAAGACACAGAACTGACCTCAGATCAGTGTTCAGGGTTAGGGTTAGGTTTAGCACATACACTATATATACAAAAGTATGTGGACATCCCTTCAAATGAGTGGATTTGGCTATTTCAGCTACACCCGTTGCTGACAGGTGTATAAAATCGAGCACACAGCCATGCAATCTCCATAGAGAAACATTGTCAGTAGAATGGCCCGTACTGAAGAGCTCAGTGACTTTCAACGTGGCACCGTCATAGGATGCCACCTTTCCAACAATTCAGTTCCGTAAATTTCTGTCCTGCTAGAACTTCCCTCGTCAACTGCAAGTGCTGTTATTGTGAAGTGGAAATGTCTAGGAAGCAACAACGGCTCAGCCGCGAAGTGATAGGCCACACAAGCTCACAGAACAGGACTGCTGAGTGCTTAAGTGCATAGCGTGTAAAAATCATCTCTACTCAGTTGCAACACTCACTACCTAGTTCCAAACTGCCTTTGGAAGCAATGTCAGCACAAGAACTGTTCATCGGGAGCTTCATGAAATGTGTTTCCATGGCCGAGCAGCCGCACACAAGCCTAAGATCACCATGCGCAATGCCAAGCGTCGTCTGGAGTGGTGTAAAGCTCGCAGCCGTTGGACTCTGGAGCAGTGGAAACCAGTTCTTTGGAGTGAGGAATCACGTGTCACCATCTGGCAGTCCGACGAACGAATCTGGGTTTGGCAGATGCCAGGAGAATGCTACCATAGTGCCAACTCTAAAGTTTAGTGGAGGACAAATAATGGTCTGGGCTGTTTTTCATGGTTCGAGCTAGGCCTCTTAGTTCCACTGAAGGGAAATCTTAAAGCTATAGCATACAATGAAATTGTAGACGATTCTGTGCTTCCAATTTTGTTGCAACAGTTTGGGGAAAGCCTTTTCCTTTTTTCAGCATGACAATGCCCCCATGCACAAAGCGAGGTCCGTACAGAAATGGATTGTTGAGATCGGTGTGGAAGAACTTGACTGACCTGCACAGARCCCTGACCTCAACCCCATCAAAAACCTTTGGGATGAATTGGAACGCAGACTGCGAGCCAGGCCTAATCGCCCAACATCAGTGCTCGACCTCACTAATGTTCTTGTGGCTGAATGGAAGCAAGTCCCCGCAGCAATGTTCCAACATCCAGTGGAAAGCCTTCCCAGAAGAGTGGAGGTTGTTATAGCAGCAAAGGGGGGACCAATTTCATATTAATGCCAATAATTTTGGAATGAGATGTTCGACAAACAGGTGTCCACATCCTTTTGGTCATGTAGTGTATTTCACAAGGCCTTATTTCGAGGGCATAGTTTACCCTAATAAATCAGCCTGAATCTCATGGTTTACAGGCAACATAAGGCCCGCAAGTCACATTGTGCAGACTTGCAAAGCGATATATAATTCCTATTGGAATCCATCCAGCGTGGAGATATCCAACATTTGACATTTTTATTCACCAGCAACCTGCATTCAGAATGACTGCCAGATTGGAAAGACTAAGAAATGAGACTACCTAAAGCATCTAAACTGGAACCATTTCCGTAACGGGTGCAATAAGTCAAAGTAACACATTGGATTAGTTTAACAAAATGTATGTTACTTATATTTGAGTAGCATAAGATTAATTCATCAATCAGTTTACATGCAAAAACATAGTTATTGAAAAAAAAAAGGTTAAAAAATCAACCTGCAATAGAACATGCTGGGAAATATGATAATGATGCTCGTGGTTATGGTTTATTACTGGTTATTAACACCAACACTGGGGTTCTTTTACACCAATGAGTGTTAATTTAACACTTACAGATTTAATTTAACACCTGAATCAACACTAGAAATGTTTCACTGAAAAATCAACACTAGGCAACACTGGCCAATTTTCTGTGTAGGCAATGTAAGGGTGAACTAGCCTTCGAACTGTGAGATAATAGTTTGGAACACTTGCACCATAGAGTGAATCAAGTGTAATGTACTGTAATCATACACATTATGATAGTCATCATCATATGGAATCAATTTCCTCTCTATATTTCCCTCATTTGGTTTTCATTTTATACTTGGCGACTTGTTTGATTGTGGCTCAGAACAGTTTTCCTTTGCTATGAACTGGAAGTCATTTGGAATAAGCCCAAACCTGTGAGCTAAGTCAGTTTGTAAGCTAAACTTGGATTCCCTCAGAAGTCCTGGACACTTCATGTCTGTGTGTGTGCGTGCGTGCGTGCGTGCGTGCGTCCGTGCATGAGTTTATGTGGCTGTGTTCTGAGCGGTTCTGTGCAAATGTTCTTAGTCCCGGAGAAGCTTTGAAGCCGTGCCACTTGATTTGTCTCGGTGAATAGAAATGAGAAATGCTCACTTTGCCCCAAAATACCACTCCACTTTGATTCAGACAATAGCCACCTGGACAAACAGACAGGGACAATTCAAGCATCAAACTCGCAGACAAAGTTAAGAATATGTAAATCTCCCTTCCCTTATTTTCAGATGCTTTATACCCATTAATGAACGTGGGATTTTTATCCTTGTGAGGTTCATTATTGAGTTACATGTTAGTTAGTGAAATAAAACAAAAGACGTGATCTATCTATCTCTCCTGTTACATCTCCATTCTCTCCCTCTTTCCCATGTCTGGTCATTTATCTGCTGTCACTCCCTCTTTCTCTCCTCTTTGTAGAGAGTAGCCGTAGCCTCACATGCAGCAGTGCGGTAATGCTGGTGTGCCTGAATGTTTGCGTGCATATGTGTGTGTGTGTGAGTTGCCAGCACTCAGGCCTCTTCCCTGACTAAATTTACACAAACTTGAGGCAAGCTGCTTCCTGTGAGAGGAGGGTGGGCCCCAGTACACACACAGGCAGTGTTTGTGTGTGTGTGGACATCGATTTTCTATGTTCTCATATATCTGTGGTTGTGTGTATGTGGCGTCATTGTGTGTGTGTGTGTGTGTGTGTGTGTGTGTGTGTGTGTGTGTGTGTGTGTGTGTGTGTGTGTGTGTGTGTGTGTGCGTGCGTGCGTGCGTGCGTGCGTGCGTGCGTGCGTGCGTGCGTGCGTGCGTGCGTGCGTGCGTGCGTGCGTGCGTGTATCTTGTAGTTCGCTAGAGTATGTGTGTGCTTGCATCTACGTTGACAGTGAATGATGGAGCACTCATCTTGCTTCTCTCATCTCAAGGTGAGCTCCATGTGAGCGAATCTATCACCCAGCCAGAGTCTCTGATACAGACTAGAGAGTTAGAGAGGAGAGACTAAGATATGTCCAGCTTTGCTACAATGTACGAATCAATCAATGAATCAATCCAATCCAGTTACTGGCGCTTTTCACAAAATGAGCTTTTCACAAATTCCACKGGCTTTTCAGTGAGCTTTTCTCAAATATGTCTGCAGCTGTGTGTGTATTATACAGCGCAAAAGTATTCAGACCCTTTGCTATGAGACTCAGAATTGAGCCCAGATACATCCTGTTTCCATTGATCATCTACAACTCAATTGGAGTCCACCTGTGGTAAATTCAATTGATTGGATATGATTTGGAAAGGCACACACTGCTCTATATAATGTCCCACAGTTGACAGTGCATGTCAGAGCAAAAACCAAGTCATGAGGTTGAAGGAATTGTCCGTAGAGCTCCGAGACAGGATTGTGTCGAGGCACAGATCTGGGGAAGGGTACCAACAAATGTCTGCAGCATTGAAGGTCCCCAAGAACACAGTGGWCTCCATTATTCTGGAATGGGATAAGTTTGGAACACCAAGGCTTCCAGACATCCAGAGCCCTCACCTCCTCCCTGTAGACTGTCWCATAGTTGTTGGTAAATCTCTCACTCACCTTCCAACAGGACAATGACCCTAAGCACACAGCCAAGACAACGCATGAGTGTCTTCAGGACAAGTCTCTGAATGTCCTTGAGTGGCCCAGCCAGAGCCCAGACTTGAACCTGATAGAACATCTCTGGAGAGACCTGAAAATTGCTCTGCAGCGACGCTCCCCATACAACCTGACAAAGCTTGAGATGATCTGCAGAGAAAAATGGGAGAAACTCCCCAAATACAGGTGTGCCAAGCTTGCAGCGTCATACCCAAGAAGACTCGAGGCTGTAATCACTGCCAAAGCTGCTTCAACATAGTACTGAGTAAATGGTCTGAATACTTATGTAAAGGTGATATTTCATTATTTATTTTTTATGATTAATTTGCGAAAATGTCTAAACACCAGTTTTTGATTTGTCATTATGCAGTATTTTGGGTAGATTGACGAGGGAAAAAAACAATTGAATACATTTTAGAATAAGGCTGTAACATAACAAAATATGGAAAAAGTCAAGGGGTCTGAATACTTTCCAAATGCACTGTATAAACTGTCAAATGTGTATAGGGTGACATGAGTTACAACTAACCTACTTAGCCAACCAATCTGAGAGAGAGAGACAAGGTTATTAGACAGAAGCAGAAACACAGAGAGTTTGACTGTGACTAGACCTAGATCTTTTTCCCACTGTCGTGTTTAATTTGAACGCTGTAGTTACTACAGTGTAGTACAGTGTAGTACGATCCGTCCCATGGGTGTCCTGTATGAGCCATTGTCGTCTGTGTTCGGCCTCTACATGGCTTTACTGCCCAACTGTGCCTTTCATGGAGAATTAAGGACCTCGCTTTTCCTCATACCTGGTGTGTAGGAGTTAATATACAGTTTTAGGGTGTGGGTTGTGTGTGTTTCCGTGCGTGTGTTTGTGTCTGTTTGTGTGTGTATGTGTGTATTTGTATAGCTTTCATTTACAGAGTGTGAGTTTAGTGTCGGGGATGGGGACAGGTCCAGGCATGGAGTCATGTTTTCCCAAGGTTGTCACCACGCGCTCTTAGTTGGCTCCAGAAGAATAGGCAGCTTTTTCCACCGCCACTCCAAAGTCAAATGCCCATCTGAGACTTGAGCATGTCTTTCAGTGACAAGAGGAGAGGACAGGAGAGGAGAGGAGAGATGGCAAGAGAGGGCAGAGGAGGGAGAGGGCAGGAGAAGAGGGGGAGAGTAAGAGAGGAGAGAGAGAGGAGACATAGGAGGAGTGAGGCAAGAGAGGAGAAGGGAAAGACATAGGCCAAGAAGCAGAGAGAGACGAGAGAGATGCAAACAAGGGACGGGAGCTAGGAAGTAGGACATGAGTGGTTCTTGGCATCTACCTTGGGTTATACCTAGCAAATGAGAGACATTACCAGTATATTACATTGACATTACTATTGGCAGTAATGGCGGTCTATTGGCAGTGCACTGCCATTGTCAGCTTTTGGCAGTAACAATGTTTTGCCATAAATCCGATCTGTCCTGTGGAATTGGTTTCCAGATGTCATCAAGACACATTACAGCTTAGCAGCAGAGGGACAACTTTACCTCGCCAGGGTGCTGAGAGAGTGGAGGATGATTAATGCCAGGACTACTTGTGCCTAACGAGGGCTGGACAACTTGTTAAAATATAAACATATGGGACATTTTAAGAGCAGGCTATTAGGGGTCCAGTGGAGGGGGTAGGTGATGGGAGGAGGGGTGCAGGAGTAGGGAGAAGGGGTAACTGTAGTATGGAACAGGAGTTAGGGGTGCTGTAAAGGGGTGGTGGGGAGAGTAAAGGGTATTGGAAGGGGCTGAGTGGTGCAGGACTTATAGTAGTTAAAGTGGTCCATCCACTCAAAGACTTCAGACTTTCAGAAATCAATCTTCAACTGTAGGCTACATTACACTTTGACTGTGTAGATCTTTGGGGTGCAGGTAGCCTAGTGGTTAGAGTGTTGGACTAGTAACCGGAAGGTTGCAAGATCAAATCCCTGAGCTAACAAGGTAAAAATCTGTCGTTCTGCCCCAGAACAAGGCAGTTAACCCACTGTTCATAGGACGTCATTGAAAATAAGAATTTGTTCTTAACTGACTTGCCTAGGTAAAAAAAATAAAAAAAATATCGGTGAATGTCTGAGGAAGCATTTGGCTATGTGTTGTGGTTTCAAGTAGAGAGATGCATCCCGTGGGACCTGAGATGTGGCTCAGTCTGCATTTTTCATTTTCATGCTACGGGCGGGAGCGGGCGGTCAGACAGATAACTTTGGGATGAAAATATTTTGTCCCGCAGATTATTTTGAACGGTCTTTCTGTTTTGAATGTGTTGTTATAAAAACACCTCTTTGTCGCGCTATCACAAACTCTCATAGGATCATTCTGCTTCAAGTTCAGTAGCCTACCTAAACTTGGTGAGCATGTGAGATGAAGTAAAATAAAATACAATTATATTGGTCACATACACATGGTTAGCAGATGTTATTGTGAGTGTAGCGAAATGTTTGTGCTTCTAGTTCCGATAGTGCAGCAATATCTAACAAGTAATCTAACAATTCCACAACAAATACCTAATACACACAAATCTAAGTAAGGAATGGAATAAGAATATATAAATATAAATATATAGATGAGCAATGTCAGAGCGGCATAGGCTAAGATGCAATAGATAGTATAGAATACAGTATATACATATGAGATGAGTAATGCAAGGTATGTAAATATTATTAAAGTGGCATTATTAAAGTGACTAGTGTTCCATTTATTAAAGTGGCCAATGATTTCAAGTCTGTATGTAGGCAGCAGCCTCACTGTGCCAGTGATGGCTGTTTAACAGCCAGAAATGTGCCTATGTGTGGTCTCAATTAAAAAGCCTGTAGGCTATGCAAGCATGGGCAGAGAAGCAATTCAATTAACTTCCTAAATACTGTATGATAGGCTATAGTTTAGGTTCCGACATTCATAGAAAAATATATTGATAACACATTTATCTGCAAATCATCCCACTCCTAAAAGTTGTAAAACGTTGCTCAGGTCAAGTAAGTGTCCGGTCTCCTATTTTAATTTGTCTTTCAAACTACGTCTACCCTATTGGCTGATGTAGCCCAATAGAGTCCCACGGTGGAGGTGTCATAATACTCATAAAACCTAGTGGTCAAACAGGGAAATGGTTCTAATTGTTTTTCCACCATTCATTTTCCCATAGGGGATTTTAGAAACACTTAAATAAGGGCTGTGTTTCGTGTAGGCTTACCATGGCGTGATGTTTTGATAACCATGTAATTCTCTCTCGGACAAGGTGACTTTTATCAATATATAATCGTCTCTATTTACTCTCAGAATCGAAAAATGCTAATTAGCGTCAAAGTAAAATCAAACAAAAGTACAAATCCCTGCAAGCTCCTGCACGTCATCTCTAGCTGACACCTTTGCTAACAGGTATTGTGTCAATATAAAACTTTGCACAAAACAGTTCACAAACTTGTCAATTTAAAGACATTTTGGTAATTTATTCATTATTACATTTAGCTAACATTAGAAAGTTAATGCAGAGATTCTTATTTTTGCCTCGATTCGGCAGTCCTCATCCAGATCATTATGGCATTTGTAGTTCTTTATGATAGCCACATCAGCAGCTAATTTGCATTTCATTTTTGGGGGGTAAATAGAGGCGATAAATCATATATTAATAAAAGTCAACTYATCCTAGAGAGATGTACAGGGTTATTTGGGTATTATGACTCTTCCTGTGGTACTGATTACCTAATATAAGGGGCCATGTGAAAATCTCTGGTATTTTTTTGAATGACTTTAAACATATATATATTTTAACAAAACATACACATACTAACAACATACAGATGCACACAAACATCAACGACATCACACCTGCCCAGATCCAGCTCACACCACCATCACCAGTGCCCGCATCATTCTCCGCCACATGGCCTCAAACTGCACCATTTTGTTTCTATCCGTCGCCCACGCACTTTCAACATTTAGACAATAAAGCATTTGACCTTTCCATTGTGTTGACAATGGAGGATTGGTTGATTTCTAGTTTTAAGTAAACGTTTTTTCAAGATGATTGACGTTCAACCCATCGGGTATCTCACTGCACCCATATGTCATATGTCATATGTCATAAGTTATAAGAATGACCCCCCCTCTACAGGCCATAAATCATGCACTACAGTCATATTTATAGAGTATGAAATGTAGGGCAAGTCACAGAAAGTGCAAAAGTGTTGTATGCATGGTCATCATAATGCATTTCTTTTCCATCAACATTTAATGTTACATTTACAATACACTCTCATCCAGAGAAACTTACAGGAGCAATTAGGGTTAAGTGCCTTGCTCAGGGACACATCAACATATTTTTCACCTAGTTGGCTCTGAGATTCAAACCAGTGATCTTTTGGTTCCTGGCCCAACGCTCTTAACCGCTAGGCTACCAGCCGCCCTGATATTACCTTGAATGCATCCTCCATATGTGCCGCTGGTCTATCTCACTAATTTCAAATGGGGGAAAATACGTTTTAGAACTTGAAAGGCCTAATCGCTAGGGGCATTTTATGATGTCAGGCTTGAGAATCCGTTCAGACATTTTCACACAGTGAGGTACTACCCAAACCAGACACATTTGGTTTCAAGTGGCCAAGTCACGTCATGTGATCTTCTAGTGGACTAACTGGGTATCAGACATGAGATCTAATTACACCGGTGAAAAGGTTACGACTTCAGCTTTCTCCTCGTATGTACATCATTCCTGGAAAACTAAAAATGAAGGCATGGCACGTTGCACAATACATATTTGATTTCAAACCTCTTATTCCTCAAGATGGGGACAATTTGTGTTTGAGGACTTATAGTATTAAATCTAAATGTATCTAATGAAGGTAGTTCAGAATATACAGTATGTGTCGCTTAGAGAATGCTAAAGAGTTTAACAGGTTAACCTATTTCTTAGGCTATTKTTGCACATCTTGCCTATGGTGGCAAAATTGCTAAGACCCGGGGCAGCAAAGCGAGCTGTGTCACATATACCTACAATAACATTGCGGGACTGCGGTCGGGTTCGGGACCAGTTCTTGCGGTGGGTTCGGGACCAGTTCTTGCGGTGGGTTCTTGCGGCCGGGTTCGAGACCAGTTCTTGTGGCCGGGTTCGGGACCAGTTCTTGTGGCCGGGTTCGGGACCAGTTCTTGCGGTGGGTTCGGGACCAGTTCTTGCGGTGGGTTCGGGACCAGTTCTTGCGGTGGGTTCGGGACCAGTTCTTGCGGGAGCAGGTGGGAGTCGGACAAGAAGTCAGCAGGAGCAGGCGGGCGCTGTATTCAAATCAGTGGGAGCGGGCTGGAGCGGGTGAAGAAATCAGTCCCGTGCAGACCTTTAGTCCAACACAGATGAGCATTGCAGATTATCTGACTGGCATTTGTGGGCTGGTGTTGTCAGAAGGTTTTGCCAATAGATCTGGTAAGATCCAAGAAAAATAATTGAATAAAACTTACAGTAAAGTATGGTGTGAGGACTATTCAAATTACTGGACATATGCTGCGTCCTACAGGCTGCAACCCTTTTTAAGTGTGTTATTGTAATGTTTTACCACATTCGAAAGTCTCTCAGCCTGTCACACAATGTTATGCAAATTAGTTGCTGCATGTAAGGCATGCTGAGGGAGAGTTTTGGTTAGGCATTTTGTGCGGCGAATAAGTGCTGGGGTGCACTGTCTGTGTTCATCCAAATAATGAGAACTTATTATTTTATGGGAAATACAGTGTCCTAGACTGTTTACTCTAGTACAAACCGTGGCGAGTTTCGGTGGTCTTACAGGCTCGTTACAGTATGTTACAGATGGTAGTTGAAAGGTGTGGTGATTCATATTAAAAGGTGACTGGAAAGCCAACCTGACCTGTTTAGGAAACAACAAGATTACGGCTCAGCAACCTTGCCCAAAAAGAGACAAACCTGTCCAACTACGCTACAAACCAGCTATAATAGTCCCACCATCACACAAAACCTCTCTCTCTCTCTCTCTCCTTCCTCTTCTCTCTCCTCTCCCTCATCTCTCTCTCTCTCTCTTTCTCTCTCTCTCTCTCTCTCTTCTCTCTCTCTCTCTCTCTCTCTCCTCTCTTCTCTCTTCTCTTCTTTTGCTCTCTCTCTCTCTCTCTCCTTTTCTCTCTCTCCTCCTCGTCTTCTTTCTTCCCTTCTCTCTCTCGTCTCTCTCTCTCTTCTTCATCTCTCTCCTCTCTCTCATCATCTACCTATAGCCATTGGCACTAGCTGTTTAAGTCCAGACTTCACTTTAGCCTTGTCTGCATCTAAACTTTCCTTTTCTGTGGAGTGTTACACCTGTTCTAACCTGCCTCAATTGCACCTTGTAGTTTAGTGGAATTCTAAAATATATTTTTTCCTCTGCACTTAGATTTTAATGTAATTGTATAGACTGTCAAGTTAGAATAAGGATTCTTATGAAAATTAGAACAGTAGTCTGTTAAACACTGCCACATCTTAGTTATGCTTACTATGATGTCCTTTTAATTCAGTGGTTTATCCTCACGAGAGATGTCCGTGTGTGTTTGTTTGGGGTTTGTATGCTGCCTGTTGCTAGCGGTTGTTATGAATACACTGATAAGCTGTTGTCGTAGTACCTGAGCTACACACACACACACACACACACACACACACACACACACACACACACACACACACACACACACACACACACACACACACACACACACACACAGGGAGCCTGCCTGAGTTTATTCCCTTGTCCTGGTATGACCTCCGCCTTGCCGACACCACATGGTCATCTTTAGAGAGGAGAGAGAGAAAAGGGAGTTCTCTCTGAGAAGAGGCTGAGAAAGAGTGGGGAAAGGAAGATAAGTTGCTGGGAGAGAGTGAAAGAGAGGCTAGAGGAGAGAAAAGGGGRGGATCTGGGAGAGATATAGATAGAAATTACAGAGGGAACGAGAGAGAGAGAGAGAAGGGCTGGGTGTCTACTCGTCGGAGTCAGGGGTGTGTTTCTTCTCCACCACAAACACACACAACTCGTGCCACTACTCCTGTATGCCAGGGAGTAGAGAGTTACTGGAGCAGAACCACTGTGGGCTGGTGCTACACTCATGCAGCAGTAGTCGACCACCTGACTGTGTTTTGGTGTTTCACAATGCTGGGTTGTGTTCATTAGGGTACGAAACGGAAAACGTCTGAAAACATTTTGCAACGGAAAACGTACATTTGGGTTTATTGTAAAAGTGCAGGTAGTCCGTCCTTGTTTCAGTCCATTTTCTTCCGTTTCGTGCCTAATGAACACAAGCCTGGAAAGTGTGGCATAGCTTAGGGCGGATTCTGTCATGTTTTGTGTACATTGAGTTAGTTGGAGAAATATCAGCTTAGGGAAATCAAAGCCCCAAATCACAGCTTAGGGAAATCACAGCCCCAAATCACAGCTTAGATAATAAAAATACTCTGCAACTCTCGACTTGTTATAAAACTGATACTTTTAATATATATTTTTTTAAGATTGACGTTTGCTCACAGCGTTATGACACAGAGTTCATAAAAAGCTAGCGTAACGAGACTATAGAGGCTAGGACAAGTGTTTGTAGTTTGAACTCTGAGGTGACTTGGAGGAATCATTGGAGCTATGACTGATGCCAGACAGACAGGAGTGTGTGCTTTGCATTACAGTCAGGGTCCATTAAGATGCTAAATAATAAAACCAGTGATTTGAATTCAGTCATAAGTTCTTGTTGTCCCTCATGCAATATAATCTCAGAGTAATTGTATTTTCTGTCTATCTCCTAGCCTGTCTACTTCTGTATGAATAGAATATAATACAATAGAAAACAATATAATACATGTGTTAGGCCTAATTTTGTTAATCAACTTTTCCATAATGTTGAATACGCCATTTATAAACATATTTTTAAATAACATGTTGTTTCCCACACCCAGTTTGTGAGTGGCATTTAAAGGGTTAATATCTCAGACAGACACAGCTCAGTGGACACATCTATCTCTTCCTCAGCTCAGCTCCAGTCTGGTGCGTGTACGTTGTCCAGTCCACAGTTTGTGTGTGTCCCCCGTTCGTAGGGGCTAGAGTAAAAGCCCACATAGGAGCTCCTTTGTTTAGGACGGACTAGGCATGRGAGATCATTTACAAGCCGCTGACGCCCTCACCCCATTGGCTGGCGGGGCTCAGTCTATGTCTGCGAGAGGCATGCCGTGTGTGTGTGTGTGTTTACGTGAGTGTGTGTGTATGTCTGTGTTCGTGTCTGCGGCAACAGCAGTTCTCTACACAGTGTCTCGCAGGCAGACAGGCAGGCAGCCTCTCTCTGCTCTGGCGATGGTAGTGGAGAGCTCAGCTCGCCCTCCTCTCAGAGACGGCTGTTATAGTAGCCTGCTATTCTTCTATCTAGAGCTGAGGGGAGCAAAGCAAGATGGCCACCGGTACCTTGTAGGAATATAATGCTACCCAAACTGGAGGTTCTGCCTCTGAGGACAGACAAGGTAAAGCTGCCCGGAGCCTTTAGTAGCCCTGGAGGCTATTGTCTAGCTCCAGACGCATGTTAATACAGTACAGCATTCTAGCAGGAGACTAACCCTGTCTGCTGTGCTGCTGGGCTGTGTGTGGATTTGGAAACAGTTTCAGGATATCAGGACACAAACAATGTAGTGTATGAAAGATACTTTACAGTAGAATGTATTATTATGATAACTAGCTCTACTGTTTTTCAGTGTTTTGTGTCCTGTGTGTTTGCATGTGTTTTGTGTGTTTTGTTTGTATTTGGAAGCAGTTTCAGTATACTACTATTAGAATAATGTATAACAGGTTTGATACAAATAGTTGATTGTTATTATTACTATTCCTGTTGGACTGTGTAACTCTAAATCATTAACGATGTGTGTGTGTGGGTGTGTGTTGTGTGTGTGTGGTGTGTGTGTGTGTGTGGTGTGTGTGTGGGTGTGTGTGCGTGTGTGTGTGTGTGTGATGGTGTGTGTGTGTGTGATGGTGTGTGTGTGGTTGGTGTGTGTGTTGTGATTGTGTGTGTGATGTTTTGTGGGGTTTTTTCGCGGTGGCGTGCACAAGGACCGTGGCCAAAGAGGCGTTAAGAAAACGCAGTTTCCACGGATAACAACACCACCCTTCTCTTCTTTTTCTCTGCATGTCTTTCTTTAAGGCCGTGGTGGACAAGGATCGCTTCTGCCGTCCTGTTCTCTTTCTGTCTATCATACATTTTATTGTTTGGTGTGAAGAGGAGAAGTTAACAGTAGTTAGACTAGCAATTAATGTCTGGGTTCTAGTAGAGGGGAAAATACCGTAGTCAGTTGTACATACTTAATGCATTCCAGCTGAAAATGTGTCTTCCACATTTTAACCCTCTGGAATCAGAGAGGTGCGGGGGGCTGGCCTTTTAATCGACAGATCCAACGTTCGTATGCGTCAGCGCCCCGGGGAAACAGTGTGGTTAACTGCTTTGCTCAGGGGGGAGAACGACAGAATGTTTTGCCTTGTCAGGCTCAGGGAATTCAAACTTTCGGTCACTGGCCCAACGCTCCTACCCTCCAGGCTACTGAAGTTGTAGTGTAGTAGTAGTAGTAGTAGTAGTAATATGGTATAAGGATATCATTATAACTAGTTTTGGTGAGATGCAGATGCTTTCTTGTCTTCTCTGTTGGGGATGCTAGGGATGGATACTCCCGCTATGTTGGAGCTGTCGTGTGTGTGGTGTGTGTTGTGTGTGTGTGTGTGTGTGTTTTGTGTGTGTGTGTGTGTGTGTGTGGTGTGTGTGTGTGGTGTGTGTGTGGTGTGTGTGTGTGTGTGGTGTGTGTTTGTGTGTGTGTGTGTGTGTGTGTGTTTTGTGTGGTGTGTGTGGTGTGTGGTGTGTTGTTGTGTGTGTGTGTGTGTGTGTTGTGTGTGTGTGGTGTGTTGTGTGTGTTTGTTAGGGCATGGGATAGTCCCCTCGGTTGAAACCTCCTTGGAAACCCTTCTCCTCTGAGAGGGGCGTTAGGAGTCAGAGCAGTCATAGTCTTGTTGCTAGGACAGGAGTAGTAGTAGTAGTAGTAGTAGTAACTTTTCATTGAAAAGTGAAGAAGAGTGTTTGTAGGTTGTGCTGTGGTAGTTTTAGCTGCAGTAGTAGCAGTAGTGATAGTACATTATGCAATGTTTTCTTTTTGTGCTACTGTGTTTGCGTGAGTCTGTTTGACTCTGTTTTTAGCCTGACTGGCTGGAAGAAAGAGTATTATTAGTAGCTGCAGTGAGTCTGTTTGACTCTGTTTTTAGCCTGACTGGCTGGAAGAAAAAGTATTATTAGTAGCTGCAGTGTTTGTAGGAGTTAATGTATTTGTGCACTGCTCTGTTTGGTCAGTGTGTGTCTGACTCTGTGAAGTTGAGTTCAGAGAGGAAGGCGGCATTACGCTCTATGAATGAAACGAATCCGATGCACAGAACTTCAGAGAAACACACTCACACACTCAGCCCAGGAAGGAAGCATGTTTTTTTATGTCTTATCTTAAGCACAGCACACCGTGGGATAGTTGTCGTAAGACTGTCTGCAGCCTGTGGTCTGGCTTTGAACTCTGTGGATGTTTTTGAGGATTATCAGAGCTGAAAGAGCTACTTTATCAGGAATTACTTTTCAAATACTTTTAAATAAGCCTTTTTAATGCATTATTTTAAGAGAATGTTCTGAAAGGATTGACAGTAGAACCACCTGTTTGCTGTCTGTGACATTCAATGAGGATGTGAAAATGCCTACTGTATTCTTATGATGTCACTTCTTTTTAGAAGTAAAATAAAATAAAATGTTATTTGTCATATGCGCCGAATACAACAGGTACCTTACCGTGAAATGCTTACTTACAAGCCCTTAACCAACAATTCAGTTCAAGAAAAAGAGTTGAGAAAATATTTACTAAATAAGTTTTTATTTTTTATTTTTTTAAGTAACACAAGAAACAACAATACCAAGGCTATATACAGGGGGTACCGGTACCGAGTCTATGTGCGGKGGTACAGGTTTGTYGAGGTCATTTGTAATTAGTCTGGGTGGCCATTTGATTAATTGTTCAGCAGGGGGTAGAAGCTGTTAAGGAGCCTTTTGGACCTAGACTTGGCACTCCGGTACCGCTTGTCGTGCGGTAGCAGAGAGAACAGACTTGGGTAACTGGAGTCTTTGACAATTTTTTGGCTATCCTCTGACACGACCTAGTATATACAGTTGAAGTCGGAGGTTTACATWYATCTTTGCCAAATACATTTAAACTCAGTTTTTCACAATTCCTGAGTTTAAATGTATTTGGCTAAGGTGCATGTAAACTTCCGACTTCAACTGTAGGTATTACATACTCGGTGAGGTAGAGGTTGGAAATGTTAGTGAAGACACTTGGTCTGCGCATGCTCTAAGTACACTTCATGGTAATTAGTCTGGCCCGGCGGCCTTGTGAATGTTGACCTGTTTAAAGGTCTTGCTCACATGGGCTACAGAGAGTGTGATCACACGGTCGTCCGGAACAGCTGGTGCTCTCATGCATGCTTCAGTGTTGCTTGCCTTGAAGCAAGCATAAAAGGGAAATCTTTGTATGCATCTCTGTATGTGGAGTGCATTGTATATGGTGTATGGACACTCCCTATGTGGAGCTGTGTGTGTGTGTGTGTGTGTGTGTGTGTGTGTGTGTGTGTGTGTGTGTGTGTGTGTGTGTGTGTGTGTGTGTGTGTGTGTGTGTGTGTGTGTGTGTGTGTGTTGTGTGTGTGTGTGGTGTGTGCGCGTGTGTGTAATTGATGCGTATCTGTGTGTGTGTTTTTATGGATGGATAGTCCCTCGGTTGAAACCTCCTCCTCTGAGAGGGTCGTTAGGAGTCAGAGAGCAGTCATAGTCTTGTTGCTAGGACAGGAGTGAAGATTTGTGCAAGCTGTCATTCAGGAAAGGGTGGCTACTTTGAAGAATCTCAAATCTAAAATATATTTTGATTTGTTTAACACTTTTTTGGTTACGACATGATTCCATATGTGTTATTTCATGGTTTTGATGTCTTCACTATTTTTCTACAATGTAGAAAAGAGTAAAAATAAAGAAAAACCCTTGAATGAGTAGGTGTGTCCAAACTTTTGACTGGTACTGTATATCTTACAAAAAAATTACAGACACCCATATCTACAGTATATGTCAAAAAATATATTAATGTACTGTTATATGAAATGTTATGATACATACACACTGCTGGCGTACTGCTGGAACCCAGCCACTAATGCTTTGTTAAGAAAAGCAGGTTAATGTGAGTGACACACTGCCTTTACCCCTTTCTTTCTCTCTCTTTCCTCTCCCTATTTCTCTCCATCAATTTCTCTCTCTTCTACTGTCTCCTCTTTCTGTATCTGTCTCTATTTCTCTCTCTGTCCCTCTGTCTCTTTCTCCTTCCCTCTCTCTTTCTCTCCCTCTCGCTCCCTTTTTCTCTTGCTCTCTCTCTCTTTCTCAATAGTAGCTCATTTCCACATTCTCTGTGATGTCTCTCTCTCTCTTATGATTACAGCAGCAGTCAAGATGTTGCCTCAGCCTCCTCTCCCGCTATCAGTAGCAGCATGCTCTTAGTGGTAAGGGAGGGTCACGAGACCAGGAGAGGAGGAGAGGAGGAGTGTTCTGAATACTACATGACTGTAAATAGAGTTGGGGTTTTTACTACAGTGTATTGGGAGGGTATTATTGTGTATAATTCTCATCTCTAGTGGAAGGAGAGAAGAGGGCTTCACCCCGTAATTGACAGACAGACTGAGTTTTCTGTTTGGTGTGTGGGTTAGAGAAAGTGTAGACAGTGTTTTAAAGTTCACATTTACTGTGCTCTGATCAATGTAAAGTGCATTYTTCTTACAGTATGCTTATGGTGATGATTTTATGTTGTATGTCTCCTTTCTATTGTTGTTGTTGTTGCTGTAAGCAATGTCCCTCTTGCTAATCTAATTTAATATCAGTGACCTACAGTAGCAGCTCAGACTATTTATAGGGTTGTTGTAGGGTTTGTAAGGTTTTAGAGTACCACCAACACTGTAAAAGTATGTTCACACTTCATACTACCTGCCTACCCTTTGTCTGTCACGTAAGGGCGTCCTTTCTCCATTAGATAGACAAGTCTTGATTTACCCAGCAACAGAGATGTGATGATGATGTGAGCTGCACTGGTCCTCTGTGAGATAGACCTGTCTCTGTGCCAGTAACAGCAGTAACACAAACCCTCGTGTGTCTTATTAGCCTAGTTAATCCTGTACTACAGCAGTGTTTCTCAACTCCAGTCCACATTTTTGTTCCAGCCCTGTACTAACACACCTGTTTCAACTAATTGAACTAGGATTGAGTCAGTTGTGTTAGTAGTGGCCTAGAAGAAGGATGTGACCTAGACTAGACGGCTGGTGGCTGTCCTTTCTCACAGGGCATGTTGGGTACTGTAGGCCTGGAGGCTTTAAAACAGAGAGTGCATGCTGGGTAGTGTAGTCTATAAAGAGTGGTTAAACAGTGAGTTTAATGACAGTTCAGACAAGGTAAACAAGTAGCTGACATCCACCCACCTCCAGGCTCCCTGTAGTTAGAACAGTTCATTAGCTTTACATAAAACAGGCACACACACAATTTAATGGGTGGAGTCTTGGCACTGTGGTGTTTTTATCTGCCATATTGTTTTAATCAGATTGGATGTGCCAACGACATTATCATTAGTTATGGAAAGTGTTGCAAGCTCCTATTAATATAGAAACTCTGGGGTTCAGCAAAGATTTGGCCTTGCTCCATGACAGTATTATGGTATGTACACTACTGTATCAATACACACACACACACACACACACACAAAGCAGTAAGGTACAGATCTGCTATCTTAATTCAACCAGTTTCTCACAGCAGGAAAATAATCCGACAGCAACAGGAAATTTGAATTATTATGTGGATTATAATTAATGGAAATGTTTGTAGGGGTTGATATATTTGTCGTTAAGGCAAATCAAGTCTGACATTTTTAAGTGGAAATTACAGATTCAAATCTATCTTTCTCCGTGTGTCTCTCTCGCTTTCTCTCTCGCTCTCTCTCTAAATTCAATTCAAAGGGCTTTATTGGCATGGGAAACATGTGTTCACATTGCCAAAGTAAGTGAAATAGATAATGAACAAAAGTGAACAATAAACATCACACTCACAAAAGTTTAAAAGGAATCGATACATTTCGAATGTCACATTATGGCTATGTACAGTGTTGTAACGATGCGCAAATGAAGTACAATAGGGAAAATAAATAAACATAAATGTGGGTTGTATTTACAGTTGTGTTTATTCTTAACTGGTTGTCCTTTTCTTGTGGCAACTCTCTGTCTCACTCTCTCTCTCAGGTGGTTCCAGAGGGTGTCGCAATAAATGGCAGAAGCCCTGTCCAGATGGTAGAGGAAACCTATACGGCAGAGGAGGAGGAGGGTCACATACCTCCCACACACCCCCAGACACACCCTCACACACACCCTCCCCACGCCCACACTCTCACCCCAATCCTAGATGGCCGACCAGCAGTACTTATCAAGAGAGAGCCTGGCCTGGAGGACACCAACGATGCACTTCTTCTGCAACACCACTACTCTTCATCTGGGACTTTTCACAATGGTGCTGATGAAACCAACGGTGCTCCAGTGTCACCAGATTCCCAAAAAACTACAAGACAATTAGAGTCCCAAAGGACTACAAAGACCACATACCCCAAAGGCAGCTCTGAGCCCAATGATGCACTTCCGGATGACACCATGGCCATTCCTCTGAAGAAGATCAAGTTGGAGGAGCCGTGGGTGTGGTCTACGGACCAGTGCTCCACCCTACTAGGGGGCAATGATGACGATGTCTATGTGGACGCTCTGTCCACACTAGCAGCAGTTGTGTGTTTCTCTATCACAGACAGGAAGGGACTGGAGGACAAGCTGTTTAGCTCCCGTTCCCCGGTGCTACACTCGTTAAAAACAGAGCCGGAGGACTTTAAGGTAGACCTTCTCCTGAAAAGCACTCCCATCAGTCCACGGAAAGCTCTTGACATTATTGTCAAACGAGAGCAACCCTCTCCAGATCTCTCTCTGCCAAGCATCCAGTCGTTGGTGCAAGAGAGGAATATTAGCAGTGACCAAGCTATCGCTATCGAGGCGCTAACCCTACTGGCATCTATCCCCCAAAACCCCCCCGAACCATTTAGAATGGACGCACATGGTCAAAACCCCACCACACCTTCCATGCACTTATCCAGTAGAAACACCTCTCTCCAGGATGTCAAACCCCCTACAGGTTTCCTCCCCAACAAAGTTCTAGTCATCAGCTCCCCTCTGCACCAGACCTCAGTCATACGCTCCCCTCTGCACCAGACCTCAGTCATCAGGTCCCCGGTGGCCAGACAGAGTCTTGTCATCCAGTGTCATTCCCGTAGTCCCGCAGCCACTGGCAAGCTGTCCCTACAGAACCTGCTAGAAGCCAGCTCGGACTGTGGCAGACTTCCCTACGACAGCACCGAGAGAGCAGGACAACACCTGTACAGCAGAGCAGAAGACCTTGGTTCTCACCATAACAGGTCCGAAGGCACTTTCAGAGAGCGGAAAGACATGGAGAGGAATAGTAAGGAAACAACAGAGAGGACGGTGGGTAAGAGCGGGAGGAACAGGGATGAGGAAGAGGTGGCGGCTCAACTGGCCGAGTTGGCATTCATCATCCAATCACGTCACAAGCAGCAGGGTTTCCAACCCTCCCAGCACTCTGAGAACAACCCTCCCAGAGGAACGCCAGTCTCGGCCATCAAGTACAACTACAATTCCCAGCATGCACCACCCAACAACAAGAAAATCCCTGTGAGGAAACCAAGGTCCACGCCTTCCAAACCTAGGAAGAAGAAGGGGATGGAGGGGGTTGAAGAGGAGGGCTACAAACCCAATGGCAAGACCCCCCACAGAGCCAGGGTCCAGAAGGTTCTGCCCCAGCCGAAGACATTGTCGCTCAGCCACAAGAGGAGCCTGTTCCTGCCTCAGACTCAAATGGATCTAAAGAGATACCTGGCTGAGGCTCAGGAGGAACAACGGCAGCTCTTTTACTACAGCAACAGCCACAGTGGGGTCAAATACCACAAAACATCTGGAGCCATCGATCGTGGTCACAGTTATGGTCATGACAACCAACAGTGGTCGCATTTGAACGGTCACCACAATGGTCCTCTGARCGGTCACCTGGACCCTTTACAAGGACAAGGAGTTGGACAGGGACATGAGTGTGAAAGACAATTGTATTCTCAGGTATCGCCACCCTACGTTTGGCAGCAGCACGGTGCTAACCTAAAGGCTAGCTCCACCAACCCCAGTTTTACCAGTTTAGACTCTAACAACCACAGAACCGGGTTGAACCATAGTTTACCCAACGGCTACTCCTCTGGGGGTCAACGGCAGGGGTATTACAAGGTGGAGAGGTCCGGTCCGGTCACCATCTTGTCCACGTCAACTGACGGCGCTTTGGACCTATCTGAGGAGTTGACGCCAACCAAACACAACGTAAACAGCTTCCTGGAATCGCCCCTCATATTCCTGGACACGCCCACTAAGAACCTGCTCAACACCCCCTCTAAGAAACTCTCTGAGATCCCCTCCTGTGGCTGCATGGGTGAGTCACCTTGATGATGATGATGATGATGATGGTAGTGGTGGTGGACATAATAATGATGAGGATTATGATGATTATGAATATGATTTTCTCTGCATGCCACAACATGACTGGTTAACTGGGGCTGTATTTGTCACATCCATGTACATAGCATTTGCTTTCCGAGAAATAAGCTGAAACTTTATTCTAAAAACGACTCTCTCCACAGAGCAAATCATAGAGAAGGAGGAGGGTCCGTACTACACTCATCTTGGTGCTGGACCCAGTGTGTCAGCCGTCAGAGAGATGATGGAGAACAGGTAACAACAAAAACTAACAAGCCAAACTGCATCAGTTTTTTTTATTCCATTCCACAACCAAGCTTGGGGGGAAAACAAGTGTTTGTTGCTGCCTAGCCATTTTACTTTATGCATTCATATTTCCATTGGGACTGCAAACCTGTGAGGTGCTAATCCACTTCTGTTTTCATGACAAATCTATTGGCTGTATAATACTGCTAAGGTAAGAGTTGATATGAAAACAGGAGTGGCTCAGTGCCTCACAGGTTGGCTTACCAATAGGCTTATAGAGCTAGGCTAATATGTACCACTATGTACCACTACCACTACTACTATGTAGCTGTATATATTTCTAAAAGTCTGGTACATACTCTTATTAGCCTACTGTATGAACCATTTGCCCTGCCAAAGGCCTGGTTTCCCAAAGGGCTCTTGGTGTTCATGGAATGAGGTGGGGCTTACAATCATATTATAGCTCATATATTATAGAGCCTGTCATTGAAGGAAAGCAGCACCCCGCTGGCAAAACACACACTTGTACACACACACATTCACCAATACAAAAACACACCCTGCGTGTTAGAAMAGGAAACCCCTAGGGCCAAGTCGAGGGGCACATGAGGAGAAATGACAACCTCTACAACAACCACACACTCACAGTCTCTCTGCTCTGTAGTAGTCTGCTGAATGGCCYCAGTGCCTGGTTTTTAACTGTTTTGACAGTTATTCCAAAAACTATTGCTGCATTTTGGCTAGTGATGTAGTCTCACTGYCCCATTGTATTTTGATGAAGTTCTCAAAATGTGATTTGTTGTTGTATTGGCATTCATTGAAAGATGTTGGTACTGGTGGTCGCAGATAAAGGGAGAAATGCTTGATACAGTATGTCATTGCTTAAAGGATTGTGTTTGTGTTCTAAGATGAGAAGTGTGAAATGTCATGAAGATGTGATGTACGTTATCAGGTCCGTATTAAGAAATCATAGGCCCYGGGGCTTTGTTTTTWAAAAATATCTAATTAAAATGGCCAGTGGCACACTGACTCACCTTACACGGAACCCAAACCGGCTGCACGCGTGYGCCATCGTGCATACATTTATTTTGTCCCCCCACACCAAACGCGATCACGACACGCAGGTTAAAATATCAAAATAAACTCTGAACCAATGACATTAATTTGGGGACAGGTCGAAAAGCATTAAACATGTATGGCAATTTAGCTAGTTAGCTTGCAATCGTTTCTAGTCATCTCTCCCCCTTCCAGGCTTTTTCATCTTTGAACTTATATGGTGATTGGCATCTACACTTTTACCACGACAACCGGCAAAACATTTTGTCTTTCAATCACCCACATGGGTATAACCAATGAGGAGATGGCACGTGGGTACCTGCTTCTATAAACCAATGAGGAGATGGGAGAGGCAGGACTTTCAGCGCGATCTGCGTCAGAAATAGAAAGGAGTTCTATTTTAKCCCTTGGCATCGCAGACGCTCTTTGGCGCRCGCGAGCAGTGTTGGTGCAATAATTGAATAACATGGATTTYTACATTTATTTTGCGATGCTCGCGCACGCGACGTGTCYGGTCTGGTCAGCATGTGAGGATGAAGATGAACCCATAGGCTACTCATGGTGATGGCCAATGGGCTCGTTGTGGCAACAGCCTATTTTAAGATGAGCTACTTTGAAAAACAGTGCTGCTGTTAGCTACAARTTAGGAGTTGTTGAGAGAAATTATTTATATTGGTTCTACATACCGATTCATCTTCTCTTTTCAGCAGTAGGCATTTGCTTTCCAAACTGTACGTTTTYCCCACGATTGTATTTTGAAATCTGCAAAAGGAAACTGACAGCCGCAACCAAGCATATAAATATATTCCACAGATGGCTACTACAATTCAAGTCAGGATTGGCATCCATTGCTAGTGTACCCATGACTTTTAACAGTCAAATTGCCAGGGTACGGGGTTACAAAACCCTTCTATGGATTATATGTCTATGGCCACAACGCAACAAGCTGTAGCCTATTTGGCACGCATGCTGTCCAAACTGCAGCCTTCCCGACTGTAGGCATACCGGTAAGTGCCAAAATAAAGGAAACACTTGAGTAAACAAGGGATACAAAGTATGTGTTATGGTGTKKGGTGCATTTTCCTAGCATGGTTTAGGTCTTTTAGAATCTATGCCAAAGCGCWTWGAAGCTGTTCTGCAACACCCTTTTAAGACAATTTATGTTGGTGTTTCCTTTTTGGCTGATACCTGTATGAGCTTGTGACTTAATCCACAGTTATTTWWTTTTTATAAACTGTTGATCCTCTATGGGTAAATGATGCTCTCTGGTGTATTTTTAACATTGAGAGTGGGCTGTGGTTGGATAAAAAATTATAATATAAAAAAAGGAACATATATTGTATATACATATATATCTTTTTTTTGCTGCCTCTTGTGCCCCCCATTGGCCTGGACCCAGGGGCTTCATCCCTAGTAAGCCCCTGCAATAATCCGGCTCTGTATGTTATTGCTGTGTTTGTTCAAAGGTATGGAGAGAAAGGGAAGGCAGTAAGGCTGGAGGTGGTGGTGTACACTGGGAAAGAAGGACGCAGTTCCCAGGGTTGTCCCATCGCCAAGTGGGTAAGTACCTCTGTGTGTGGTGTGTGTGTGTGTGTGTGTGTGTGTGTGTGTTGTGTGTGTGTGTGTGTGTGTGTGTGTGTGTGGGTGTGTGTGTGTGTGTGGTGTGTGTGTGTGTGTGTGTGTGTGTGTGCGCGGCGCGTGCGTGCGTGCGTGCGTGCCTCTGTGTACACCGCTGCGTGTGTGTGTGTGTATGCGTGCCAGTGTGCCTGTGTGTACACTGCTGCGTGTGTATGTGTGCATATATGGCTGTGTCTGTGTCTGTGTTTGTGTGTGCGTGCCTGTGTGTACACTGCTGCGTGTGTATGTGTGCGTATATGGCTGTGTGTGTGTGTGTGTGTGTGTGTGTGTGTGTGTGTGTGTGGTGTTGTGTGTGTGTGTGGTGTGTGGTGTGTGTGTGTGTTGTGTGTGTGTGTGTGTGTGTGCGTGCGTGCGTGCCTCTGTGTACACCGCTGCGTGTGTGTGTGTGTATGCGTGCCAGTGTGCCTGTGTGTACACTGCTGCGTGTGTATGTGTATGTGTGCATATATGGCTGTGTGTGTGTCTGTGTCTGTGTTTGTGTGTGCGTGCCTGTGTGTACACTGCTGCGTGTGTATGTGTGCGTATATGGCTGTGTGTGTGTGTGTGTGTGTGTGTGTCTGGGTGTGTGTGTGTGTGTGTGTGTTGTGTGTGTGTGTGTGTGTGTGGTGTTGTGTGGGTGTGTGTGTGTGTGTGTGTGTGTGTGTGTGTGTGGTGTGTGTGTGTGTGTGCATGAGTGCCAGCGTGCCTGTGTGTACACTGTGCGCGTGTGTATGTGTATGGGTGCGTATATGGCTGTGTCGTGTTTTGTGTGTGCGTATACACATCTGCATGTCTGTGTAGTAAACCTTCTCTCTCCCCCAGGTGATCCGTCGGGGCAGTGAGGAGGAGAAGCTGCTGTGTCTGGTGAGACACCGGGCAGGGCACCGCTGTGAGAGTGCCGTGGTGGTGATCCTCATCCTGGCATGGGAGGGCATCCCCCGGGGGGTGGCAGACAGTCTGTACCAAGAACTCACCCAGACCCTCTGTAAATACGGCTCGCCCACCAGTCGACGCTGCGCCCTCAACGAGGAGTGAGTTACTGAAACAACAGACCTATGCGTATTATTCAATAACAGGCTTACACATACACATTTAGATTCATAGAACAAAGGAGTTAATTCTTTCCTTTCTAGCATTTAGTCTCTCTCCCTCTCTCTCTTCAGTTGCACTTATGTGCCAGGATCTAAATAGATCTTCTTCCCCCTCTCCCCATCTCTCTCCCTCTTTCTGTCTCTCCAGTCGGACGTGTGCGTGCCAGGGTTTGGACCCAGACTCTTGTGGCGCCTCGTTCTCCTTCGGCTGCTCCTGGAGTATGTACTTCAACGGCTGCAAGTTCGCCCGCAGCAAGATCCCCAGAAAGTACCGCCTGCTGGGAGACATGCCACAGGAGGTGAGGACCAGGACACTCCAGTCAAACTGTGTCAAACTCTAGTCCTCTAGGGCCGGCCACATACCTGGTTTTCCTGGTCTAAATCAGTACTAGCTTAAGGGAAAGAGCAAAAAAACAGCAGCCAATTTGACTCYCTAGGAATTGAGTCTGACACCCTTGAATTAGATTTGAGAGCCTGGTCTGAAAAGAACCCTAGCCACTTCCCAATATGCCTAAACTCTAGCTCTTTGCTTTGCTAATCTAAGCCTTGTTATAGCTTTACAAACAATGGTTTAGAATAGATATTCCTCTGTGAATAGTCTTCTTGGCATGTTAAAGTGGCTAATAGACACCTCCTAGTGGCCTCAGGTTGATATGACAGTCAAAGCGTGACATGGAGGATAGTGACTTAAACATTACTGGTATTATCTTAAACACTCCCAGATTCTCCAGGGGAACTCTCCTTTATTTCCTCACACCTTTTCCCTCATCTGTTCCTGTCCCTTTTTGTCCCACTCTTCCTCTGATCTGTGTGTTGTCTGTCTGTGGGTTGTTCAGGAGGAGAAGCTGGAGAATCGGCTGCAGAACCTGGCTACAGACCTGGGTCCTGTCTACCAGAGACTGGCCCCGGAGGCTTTCCAAAACCAGGTGGATCAGGAGCAGGCGGGCCAGGACTGCAGGCTGGGTCGGAGGGCGGGCCGACCTTTCTCCGGGGTCACGGCATGTGTGGATTTCTGTGCCCACGCTCACAAAGACACACACAACATGAACAATGGCAGCACTGTGGTATGCCGCTCATATGACTGTTTGTCAATGGACACACACACAGGTGCACACACATTCACTGTCAAACACACAGAGCCATAGCCACAGATACAAACGCACGCTCGCTCAATCGCGCACACATACACACACTCACTGTCACACATAGAGAGAACCACATACACAGATACTTAGACACTTGCTTCTGATTGCGTGCCAGCATATTAATGGACATATCATATATTTTTTATTTTTGGGGGGCTGGGTAAGTCAGCTTTAATACTGCAGAGAGATTGTAGCATTGTACCATCAATGTAATTGTCTGCATAATTTCCAATCCCCCATATATTATTTTGTAAATATATACAGTATATATACACATATATATTTTAAATAAATATATATATATCTTAGACAAATGTCAATATCAAATCATTAACATGTTTCCATAGTTGAAACAAAAATCAATATCAGCTATCTTATCACCTCGCGGCACAACGCCTCTCCCCTATTTGATAGTTTGTCTGTATGCACTGAGATGTAGGCTACGTGTGCCTTTTTAAAAATGTATGTAGTTCTGTCCTTGTCTAATGATGTTCTGTATTATGTCATTCTGTATTATGTTTCATGTTTTGTGTGTACCCCAGGAAGAGTAGCTGCTCCTTTTTCAACAGCTAATGGGGATCCTAATAAAATACCAAAAATACCTGTTTTCACTTCCACCAAGATAGGCATTTTATCCCGGAAAACTGCCAGATACTGTGTTAGTCTTTTCCATTTACGTAAAATGTCTCACCCTCCTGCAGGTTTGCACTTTAACCAAGGAGGACAACCGTGCGGTGCGTAACGTCCCTGAGGACGAACAGCTCCACGTCTTGCCCCTTTATAAGATCTCACAGAGGGATGAGTTTGGCAGTGCCGATGGCCAGTGGGCCAAGATCCAGACTGGGGCCCTGCAGGTGCTCTCAGCCTTCCCCAGAGAGGTAGGTTCCTACACTCCAGGTTAAAGTCTCCCCTGGGTAAAGATCTATAAGCAGCTTCCTCTCCCCCAGTCCTAACCTTATTAGTGGGGAAAATCTGAAACTGACCCAAGAGATCAGCATCTAGGGGCAACTTCACCCTAAATCGGTTCGTACCCCCTGTAGCAACCAGGAGAACCAAGAGGCTATAAGATATTTTGGCCAACCCTCCTCTTATAGAGTAGTTACTGGGTGTGCAGGCTTTTGTTCCAGTCCTGCTCTACCACACCTGATTTTACTAATCAACCTGCACATCCAGTTGCTCTCCAGGGTGAGGGTTGGTCACCATTGCGCCCTTTGGGATTGAAATTAGTTGGTGTCAAGGACATGTCAATAGGAGAGTTTTGGGTTTGATTCTTGCATGAGTCACATTTGCGTGTTTACTTCAAGACACTTGATAAAAGCATCTACTAAAAGCTCTCCTTAATGACCATGTTTATATCATCACCAGGTGCGTCTGCTGGCTGAGCCGGTGAAATCAGCCCGTAAGAGGAAGCAGGAGGCCAAGCTGAAGGCCCAGGCTGACAAACAAGCTGCAGCTCAGAACAGGAAGCCTGGACAAAGTCCACTAACCCCGGGCAAGGTCAAGACTGCCAATAAAGGTAGCGATCTCTAGTTGATTGGTTGGTTGGTTGGTTGGTTGGATGGATGGATGGATGATTAGTCAATTGGTTGGTTGGTTCATTGATTTATCAATTGATTGATGGGTGGGTGATTGAGTGGGTGGATGGATGGGGTGGGTGCATTAATTGATTAATTGGTTGATTGATTGTTGCTACAAAATCATGTACAAGAAAAAGCTTGAAAAATGTGGTATGTAAATACTCATCATTAATCCCGGTTTGTATGTTTAACTTAACAGGTTTGAAAAGTGCTTCTTCAGCAGATCAGTCCCCCTTGTTCAAAAGAGAGCCTCAGTCCTTCAGCTCTTACAGACCAGGAAATGTGGGTGCGTATGTACCAGACTCTAACTCCCCTAGCGCTTACAACCACAGCACCCCCACCTACCCCACACCTCCTGGAAGATCCACACCAGGGATGGAGGCTCTTTCCCCCCATCACCCCGGCCTGCCTACCCCCCAGTACAGAGGGCTACCAGGGACCCAGAGCAATGGTTCCCCATTCCATTACAAGACAATGGAAGAGGCTGTGGCTGTGAATGGTTACTCCCCAGGACTCAGCAGAAAGCAGCTGGTGGACCCTGAGACGTGTCGGACCCCCCCAGGAATGCCCCAGGGTGGCGACTACCCCCCCAGGATTTTTAAAACAGAGCCCAACGAGGTGCACTGCTCCCCTCTCCTCAGACCCCCTCACAGCCACAGCACTCCTCCTCCCTCCTCCTCCACCCACACCCACCCAGAGGGCTTCCACAGCAGACTCAATGGGCTCCTCAGGGCGGAGGGGGAGCTGGGAGTCAAGGACGGGGTTAGAGGTCATGTAGGTCATGTTATTCCTCACAGTGCCCCCCATCCTCCTCATCAGGCCCCTCCCCCTCTCTTCCCCAACCCAAAAGAGGTCAAACAGGAACAGGAAGAGGTGTGGTCGGACAGCGAGCACAACTTCCTGGACAGTGACATCGGCGGGGTGGCGGTGGCTCCMTCCCACGGTTCCATCCTGATCGAATGCGCCCGCCGAGAGCTCCATGCCACCACCCCCATCCTCCGGCCCGACCGCAGCCACCCCACCCGCATCTCCCTGGTCTTCTACCAGCACAAGTCCCTCAATGAGCCCGACCACGGCTTGCACATGTGGGAGGCCAAGAAGGCCCGGAGGGAGCGGGAGAGAGAGGAGGAGGCTGAGAGGCTGGGGATGGGCCTAGACCTGGAAGAGGTTAGCCCGGTCAAGGGGAAGAGGGGGAATGGGGCCGGCGGTGAGAGTGTGGAGCCTGAGGAGGTAGAGGAGGAGGGCCCGGAGGAGAAGAAGGGTGTGTTGACGGTTCCTACCCGGAAGGCGGTGACTGTCCCGCGGGATGGGGTGGTCACTGTTTCCCCTTATGCTCTGACACAGGTCACGGGCCCTTACAACCGCTGGACATGAGATGATACTGTTATGTACACACACACACAGACACATACGACAAATACATTTCAACACACACCACCATACACACACACACACCACCCTGTGCTACTGCCTTACCTCAATCAACATTACACTTCTAGTCTCGTTAGGTGTTTTTTCATTGTGTTACTTTTTCTAATGTATGTCTGTTTATTTTTGTTTCTCTTTGTCTCTGCTTTTAAAGTGATGAGGAAGACTATCGTTTGTTGGGTTTTAACTGTGAGTTTTGGTATTTGATGATAAAACATTTTGGTCTGGTTTTTCATGTAAAGAGATGGTGCTCAGAACCAATTTTTTTAACTGGTTTTATATAGGAATTGATTAATAAGAACAAACAAGATGTGATTATTTATTCTGATTATTTTTGTATATTTTTTGGTGCAAGGCTATTTACTGCAATTTTACTGTCAACCAGCATTTTACACTAGTAAACACTCATGTTAAGTCTCTGTGGTCTTTGTTTCAACCAAGAGTGCTCTTTTCACAAGATGAGTTTTATCAATGATTGATTTATATAAAGGTGCCATTTGTAGCAGCAACTTTTGATAAACAGACCACATATTACACATTTGACACAGTATGTAGTTTTATGTGAAAATAATGAACACATGTAGCATGGTGCTTTTCCTTCCCTTCCCCGTTCCTCTATTGGTGGTCATGAAGGAACAGTACTTCCCCGTTCCTCTATTGGTGGTCATGAAGGAACAGTACTTCCCCGTTCCTCTATTGGTGGTCATGAAGGAACAGTACTTCCCCGTTCCTCTATTGGTGGTCATGAAGGAACAGTACTTCCCCGTTCCTCTATTGGTGGTCATGAAGGAACAGTACTACCTTCGTTTTTGTTTTGGTCTGGATAGTTTTAGTCTTTTTGTTCAGTGTATATGATGACATATTGAAAAAGCACTTTTTTATTTTTCATAACTTGAAAAAGGTCCTGTTCCAATATGTACAGATCGAGAGATATATCAGACAGCTTGTGTGAAACCTCTTCTCCTCTTTATTCAGTAGTTCTGTGTTTATTTGTTGTTGTTTTTTTGTCGTAGAATGATAAATTACATATCAGTCTCACACAAAACCAAGCTTAATTATGAAATGCTGCATATAAAGATTGTCAGATTACGGTGCTTATTGTCAACCGCACTTGATTTATATGAATCTGGATAATCATGTTTGTTCACTGTCTGGACTTCTAGAGTGTTTTAAATAGGACATGTTTTTATACAGACATAGCTAAAAAGACCACATAAAACCTGTTTAAATGGTGACTATATTACTGTATATTTGTTACTGGTGCTAACAAGATCTGTACCCTCTTTTTAACTGACTAGGGCATTGATTGACAGTTATTTTTTTCCATATGCTGGTTATAAATACATTATACAAGTGGATACCAAACCAATCAAACCCCTTTGTTGTTTCTCATTGCCTCCTCTTCAATTTTTGGGAGACGCTGCTCTGACAAAATAACACACTCCTCAGATCGTTGCACCTCCTCAGATCGTTGCATCATCATAAATTGTAGGCTTATCAYGTATTGAGTCAGACAGTAGACCTCTACAGATTATAAACCTTCTTCTGATAGGGGCAAACATTTTGAGTAGTAATTCATGCTCACATTAGTCAATCATAACCATGTAATAATAGGCCCATTCACTAATACTCAGTGCTTTGCTGGGGTAGGAGCAAACTGGAGCTGAATACCGGCACCTCAAATGTTCAACAGCTTGAGCTCCTGTTCCTCTTATAGACTATTAGATCAAAAGTATTGTGGAGCTCYTACAAAATACATATTAACAGTACCGGCACCCAAAAGAGGTACCGACACCTAGTGCAGTCCAAGTCAAGCACTGCTACTAATGTAATGGATTAGGTATCTGTTGTATTGATCTGTCTTAGCATATGCTGAATCTAAATCAGCTCAACGCAGATAAACATTTCACTGGTGCTTTCATTTTAGTAATACACAGAGCTGGAAATGTTTGTTTGTTTGGTTTTTGTCATCTTTTTTTTCTGTTGTTTTTCTCTTTGTTTCTCAGGTGTGAGTGAGGTTGTTAATTTACCTAGTCTTCAACCCAACTAGGGCATTACCCAGGCTTCAACCCAACTAGGGCAAACACAGTCTCCTAAAAAACTCTGTCTTCCAATAATGTCTTTAACAGATTCACAAAGTCAAACCATATACTTAGACCTTTCCTAAGAGATAAGTATGTTGACACATAGATTGAATACATTTTATACAAAGTAGAAAAGTATATACAGTACATATATAGTCTATTACATTATATTGAATGTAGGCCGTTGCAAGTTACTGATGTGGTAGAAAACAGTCACTTTAAAATGTTTCCACCTTTACATAAGACAGTTTGTAAGAAAAATATGATCCTGTAAACTTTTGTAATTGCTTCACTTGAAGATTTCTCGGATCTTCCTTTATGTGTGACTTGAAAAATGTAACTTACATCAAGGAGGAAAAACTAGCACCAGCATTTAAAACTCAAGGTTTTTATTGGAATAAAACTATATAAAATACACATGTGAAACTGACTGTTTTTACTGTACTATTCATGGTTTGTAGATAACGAGCAGTCTTGCTATTTTGAAATTGATTGCCAAAATTACTGTACATAACTGAAAGGTGTGTATATCAATTTGACAGACTTGAAAAAAATACTAAATTCAGCATTCCTGTCAATGGCTGCCCTCTGGTGATTTTGAAATAAAGATGTATTTATATTTTGGACTTGTGTGTCTGTTTTTGCTTTATTGACAATAAGCTACTTCAAACTGTACAAGCTATAATACAACATTGTGTGTGTGTGTGTGTGTTCGTGTGTGTGTGTTCTGTCTATACTGTGTCACATTGACCCATTTTGAAATGTGAATTAAACTCATTCAGACCAGAGAGGAAGAGGCGAAGCGAGAGGGGTAACCGGGCCCAAAATCTGTCTTCTCTAGCAGGTGGCGTTTTTGTTTTGTTTTGCTCACCAAGCTAGGAGTTTTTGTATGGAAGTTAATGAGAGTGTCAAATTTGGTTTAACAAAATATTATATGGCTTATTTTCTACCTGTGGCTTATTTGATCAAATATATGTTTCGTAATGCTTAGGTTGTTGCGAGTGTACTGATATAAGTAGGCAAATAAAAAATAAAAAATAAACTTTATATCGGAGTCGTAGTACAGAAGTCCAGAGATGACATATTAATACATTTTTTTAAATCCCTTGTTTTGTCGAGATCACAAGATAAACTCTATAAAGTAGAAGTGGACTTACTGATGATAGATCGACACTGAAAGTATAGCTGAGGAGGCAGAGTCCACGGGGGATCACCACATCCATTTTTATTTTGTTCAGGGATTAACCCAGGCAAAAATTGCATTATGTCTGTCAATTATAGATGTCTTCCAATTTTGTCTCCAATCTAATTTTAAAGACATGTAAAAGTGTGGTTGCACTTCTATTTTAAATGGATTGAATGTGGAATGTTCAGTGCAAGAAAAGTTAACATTGAGGTCTGTGGTTGCAGACTACCAATGAAAGTTTACCAAAGTTTACCAGACTACCAATAAAAGTTGATTTTAATATTTTTAACAGGGAGGTTGTCCTGTCAATAGCAGCAAAAACACTGTCACAAACGATAATTAACAAGTTGCACAGAAAAATACAAAGAGTAAAGCAGGTGAAGTGAATCACATGTCGAGGTTTCTAAATTATCCAACATTTCAGGTAGGCTACAGTCTATTTGTCATTTCAGCCACAAATGGTGGGCAAAATGTTGTGGTGCTGAAGGACAACTCCTCCATTCATCCAGCTATAAAAATTGTCTCACTGACTAGACACATACTGTAACACGTGCAGTTTGTTTGGAATTTGTAATTCCTCAGTTTGCCTTTTATTTCTGGAGATTTGATAAGCAGGCCCAAGCCTATAGACAAACACATGGCTACTTACAGTACAACACTATCATCCACTTACAGTACAACATTATCATCCCCATGCCCAAGAAAAGGAAAGTAACKGAACTGAATGATTACTGACCAGTAGCACTCACTTCTGTCATCATAAAGTGCTACAAGAGGCTAGTCAAAGAYCATATCACATCCTCCCTCCACGACACACTCGACCCTCACAAATTCGTCTAACGCCCTGACAGATCCACGGACGACACAATCGCCATTGCACTGCACACTGCCCTTACCCACCTGGACAAAAGGAATGCATATGTGAGGATGCTGTTCACCTACTACAGCTCGGCCTTCAATACCATAGTGCCCTATAAGCTCATTACAAAGCTCACCGTCCTGGACTTCCTGACGGGCTGCCCCCAGGAGGTGACGGTAGGCAACATTATCTCCTCAACACTAATTCTCAACACGGGCCCACAAAGGTGCGTCCTCAGTCTCCTCCTGTATTCCCTGTACCCACGACTGCATGGCCTCATACCGATCAAATCAAATGTATTTATGAAGCCTTTTTACATCAGCAACTGTCACATAGTGCTATACAGTTCCAACTCCATCATCAAGTTCGCTAACGACATGACAGTAGTAGGCCTAATTACCAACAACGCCGAGATAGCCTACAGGGAGGAGGTAGGCACAATTGAGGTGTGGTGCCAGGTAAACAACCTCTCCCTCAACGTTAGCAAAACAAAAGAGCTGATTGTGGACTTCAGGAGGAACCAGGCTGGACCACCCCCATCCTCATCAACGGGGCCGCCGTGGAGACGGTCAATAACTTCAAATTCTTCGGCATACACATCTCAGAGAAGCTGAAATGGTCTAACCACATGGACACCATAGTGAAGAAGGCACGACAGCGACTGTTCAACCTCAGGATGCTGAAAAAATGTGGCCTATCCCTGAGGGCCCTCACAGTGTCCTACAGGAGCACCATCGAGAGCATACTGTCGAGGTGCATCACAGCCTGGTACGGCAAATCCACCGCCGCGGACCGCAAGGATCTTCAGAGGGTGATACATGCAGCTAAACACACCATTGGGTGCACACTGCCTGCCCTACAGGATACCTACAACACCAGGTGTCGAAGGAAGGCCAAGAAGATAATCAGGGACCCCAGCCACCCAAGCAATGCCCTTTTCTTCCTGCTTCAATCACTCAGACACGGGTAGTACAGGAGCATCATTGCCAAAACTKAAAGACTGGTCAATAGTTTCTAACCTTAGACCATCAGGCTGCTGAATAGCCACCACTAGAACTACATTCTCTCTCCTGCTGCCCAAAGACAATCCCTTCTTACCCAGTATCAAACCTTAGATCAAATACGAACTCAGACGGCTGATTCAGAGGTAGCTGGTTTTAGATACTTACAATAGTCTATCCACTCAGAAATCATGAAATTCAAGATTATGAATCAACAACATGCATTACTGTTGCAGTTGTTAATATGTATATGTTACAATTTAACTAAAAAAAAAAATATTTCACTTGGTCCCCACACCCCCTYAATGGTCATACTGCTCCCCCTATGGGCCACTTGTGCGCCGCCCTATGGGACTCCCGATCACGGCCAGTTGTGATACAGCCCTGGATCGAACCCAGGTCTGTAGTGACGCCTTAGACCGCTGCGCCACTCGGGAGGACCAACAAAACAACTTTTGTTACATCATGATCACGAGATAAATMAATTGTAATCTCGACATAATTAGGGATGTATTGTATTTTATTAATATGTCCTCTCTGGACTTCCGTAGTTGCTCCGCGTATCTGCCCTCTCATTGGCTAGAGKGATCCCACCTGATCTTGCCCCCTCCCGATGGCGGCCAGCTCCCGACAGTGAGGTAATTATCAGAGATATTTTTAAGGAGATAGGAAACTTAATTGGAGTCTATTAACWACCATTGTGTGGACGTTGCCCATGCTACGTCAACAGGCCGCGCGGTGCATTCTGGGCTAGTTTGGGACAAGGCGAGCGCTCCTCCAAGGAGTGAATTGGGCGCCAGCTCAAAAATCCAACATTAGCATAAATTTCGTCAACAAGAAGTACAACAATATATGAGATAATTAACTTTCTATCTGTAACATTGTACAGCTTTGGAATCGTGACATTACGTACTTTCGAGCAAAGTAGGCAGGTTTCAAGACTCATACCCTGACTTTGAGAAGGAATTGCCTGCGATTCGTTTATCAACCGCGTGAACACGATTGGTCGACAGTTTGTTGCGTTATACGTTTTTCCACTCTTGTCCATCGGGATTCCCATCTCCTCCTTTCTCTAAAATATCTGGTATAATTAAGCCTGCCAACTACCTTCCATTTTTTAAGACATTTATTTTCATTGTTAGTTAGAGCTGCCACTTGAATATCAATCTGGTCAATATAATAGATCATCTTTCTTCAGACACAACCTATAGCAAGACTCCTGATATATGTGTAGGCCTACTCGATATGTCAGGAWTTTTCTTTTGTGAACAGAAGTCAACATATTTCCCTATCAGTCTGTAATGGATATTGATAGAGTTGTTATAATTGGCCATAAATAGAGTCCTGCGTGCGGAAAGTATACCCTCACATATAGTGGGCTTACTCGGTTTCCGTAGATTTTTTTAGTGGTTCGTGACGCACCAGCGCCGAACGGACAGGATAATTTTGACAGGCAAGATGGCGACTTCGGAGCCGGTAAGCGAGATTGAGGTATATGGACATTTCGTGGTACCACACGACACATAAAACAAAAAATAAAATCAATCATGTTTTTATATTAAGTCTAATCTTATGGCAGTTAAATATACCCGGTTTCAATTTAATATTTGGCTTCGGAAGCTGTGAAACCTCGGGTGTCTGGTTCCAACATGCTCAGCAATGGATGCTAACGTTAGCGATGGATTTAGGGGGTGGCATTGGTGACAAGGAGGGACTGGACATCGGTGGTTCACACTTGGAGCTTTAATTCAATATAATTTGATATATCACACTACCTATCATTTTAATTGTGTCCTTTCAAATATATTGATCGTATTTGTGATCGGTTTTATTTAGACTAATCATAAACTGGTGACATCTGGACACGTGTGTCCGTGCTGCCTGTGCTAGCTAAGTTTTACATTAATTTGCTAACTAGTTGCTATGGGGCTACCTAGACCATTTTGAATCGAAATTACTTTTACAAATGTAACTACCTGTTCTGGGGCCATGGGGCTACCTAGACCATAACGAACCTAGACCATTTGAATCGGAACTATTTTTCCAAATGTAACTACCTGTTCTGGGGCCAATCGTAATGAATTTGCAACTGATCTATCATTAACTAATCGAATACCTGTAACTGACAAGTTAGCTAATTATTAGCTTCCTTTCTAGGCTAGGTAGGTAACGTTAGCTAAATGGTGTTCCTAATTTGAATTAGCTAATGTTACCTAGCTAGCTATGTAAATTAGCTAACGTTAGCTACACGACATACTCTGACATTAATTAATTAGTGCCAACATTARTGTTTGAAAGTGTATTAGCTAGATAACGTTAGTGAGTCTCCCAGTCAAATGAAGTACACTACAAGACCAAACTTATGTGGACATCTCATTCCAAAATCATGGGCATTAATATGGAGTCCCCCCTCCCTTTCTGCCATAAGCCCCCCCTCACCTTCTGCCATAAGCCCCTCCCCTTCTGCCATAAGTCCCCCCCTTTGCTGCTATGAGTCTCCAATCTTCTGGGAAGACTTTCCACTAGATGTTTGAACATTTCTGCAGAGACTTTCTTCCATTCAGCCACAAGAGCATTGGTGAGATCGGGCACTGATGTTGGACGATTAGGCCTGGCTCGCAGTCGGCGTTCCAATTCATCCCAAAGGTGTTAGACAGGGTTGAGGTCAGGGCTCTGCGGGCCAGTCATGTTCTTCCACACCAATCGCGACWAAACATTTCTGTATGGACCTGCACAGGGGCATTGTGATGCTAAAACAGGAAAGGGCCTTCCTCAAACTGTTGCCACAAAGTTGGAAGCACAKAATCGTTTACAATGTCATTGAACGCTGTAGCGTTAAGATTTCCCATCACTGGAACTACAGGGCCTAGCCCGAACTATGAAAAAAACCAGTCCCAGACCATTATTCCTCCTTCACCAAATTTTACAGTTGGMACTATGAATTCGGACAGGTAGCATTATCCTTGCATCCGCCAAACCCAGATTCGTCCGTCGGACTGCCAGATGGTGAAGCGTGATTCATCACTCCAGGGAACACATTTCCACTGCTCCAGAGTACAATGGCGGCGGAGCTTTACACCACTCCAGCCGATACTTTACATTGCGCATGATGATCTTATGCCTCCATCACACCTACAGCGTCATTGTGCATTGCAGTTGACCAGGGCGGAAATTTAACGAACTGAATTGTTGGAAAGATGGCATCCTATGACGGTGCCACATTGAAAGTCACTGAGCTCTTCAGTAAGGCCATTGAGCAGACTAGCTACCCAATGTCTCCYCACCCAAATTAGGGCAGTGTGTCAGTCGGAGCTTGTTCTTGATCTTTCAATAGTGAAAGTCTAGATCTTCACCACTCCTACAAAGATGTTGGTAGATATTCAGTAGGCATGTTGAGTCATTGTATGCATCATTCAGTAGTAGAAATGGCAGATATGGACCTAAAATTCTAGGTTTGGGTTGAATCAAAATTKTATATTCTAGTCAGACATGGATGGAATACCTGCACATTTAGTATTGATCTACTATCAGAAGTAGTTAGTATACATGATTATCCTTGATGTTGATATGTTTATAAATGTTTAGAAYTATTGGCAGGATGGGTCTAAGGATATTATTATTGTCAGATTTCCTGCAAACAGCTTATATTGTATTGATTCATGTTTTTGGTGTCATCCCATCCAGAATGCACCTGAAACAGAAGAGCCCCAACCTGAAGTTATACTCACTGCACCACCTGTGGTTGCTGGTTCTCAGCAGTACATCAAACACCCCCTGCAAAATAAGTATGGACACCGCTGGGTGTGTGTGTGTGTGCTTCTGTCTATGTCTGTCTCTGTTTAGGCATTACAATTAGTGCATTTTCCAGTGAGACAAATTGTTGTGGTAGTCAGCACATGCAACAATCAGTGACAAAGGTAGCCTGAAACATAAGCTTATTACTTTGCAGAATAACAGGTTTATATAGCATAACAGAAGAGATAGAATGTGTCCTAATTGAATCTACTCTCAGTGATTGCCATATTATTCACCATAGGTTAATACGCAGAGAAACTGCATAGTCTGCCACTGTATCCCGTGACACACTACAGCAAGTAGCTGAGACTTTCTCTCTGACCCAGGTGGTATACAGTAGCTGTGTAAGACATATGACTTACAGTGCATTCGGAAAGTATTCAGAACCTTTCGCTTTTTCCACATTTTGTTACCTTACAGCCTTATTTCAAAATGGATTATATAAATGTTTTTCCTCATCAATCTACACACAATACCCCATACTGACYAAACGAAAACAGGTTTTTAGAAATTGATAATSCTTGAGATGTTTCTACAACTTGATTGGAGTCTGCCTGTGGTAAATTCAATTGTTTGGACATGATTTWGGAAAGGCACACACCTGTCTATATAAGGTCCCACAGTTGATAGTGCCTGTCAGAGCAAAAACCAAGCCATGAGGTCGAATAAATTGAGCGTAGAGCTCTGAGACAGGATTGTGTTGAGGCACAGATCTGGGGAAGGGTACCAAAAAGGTCCCCAAGAACACAGTGCCCTCCATCATTCTTAAATGGAAGAAGTTTGGAAACTCTGAGACTCTTCCTAGAGCTGGTTGCCCGGCCAAACTGAGCAAGCGAGAGAGAAGGGCCTTGGTTGGGGAGGTAACCAAGAACCCGATGGTCCCTCTGACAGAGCTCCAGAGTTCCTCTGGGGAGATAGGAGAACCTTCCAGAAGGACAACCATCTCTGCAGCACACCATCAATCAGGCCTTTATGGTAGTGGCCAGACGGAAGCCACTCTTCAGTAAAAGGCACATGACAGCCCGCTTGGAGTTTGCCAAAAGGCACCTAAAGGACTCTCAGACTATGAGACACAAGATTCTCTGGTCTGATGAAACAAAGATGGAACTCTTTGGCCTGAATGCCAAGCGTCACGTCTGGAGGAAACCTGGCCTACGGAAACCTGGCCTACCTACGGTGAAGCATGGTGGTGGCATGATCATGCTGTGGGGATGTTTTTCAGCAGCAGGGACTGGGAGACTGGTCAGGATCGAGGGAAAGATGAACAGAGCAAAGTATAGAGATCCTTGATGAAAACCTGCTCCACAGCGCTCAGGACCTCAGACTGGGGAGAAGGTTCACCTTCCAACAGGACAATGACCCTAAGCACACAGCCAATTTGATATTTCAGTTTTTTAAATGTTTTATACATTTGCAAACATTTCTAAAAATCTGTTTTTGATTTGTCATTACGCGGTATTGCGTGTATATTGATGATCATTTTTTTAAATGTGGAAAGGGTCAAGGGGTCTGAATACTTAACGAATGCACTYTAAGTGGGTCCTGTAGATGTTTCAGCTTGAAGCAGTGCTTGTTTGGTACAATAGTTCTACTTTTTTGATAACTGGCTGCTGATTACAACACACTTGCTACTCATTGTTGACACCAGGGTTGTGTTTATTCATTAGGCATAGGCACCAAACGGAAGGAAAAGGACAGCTGGGCTTGTCAATTTTAAGTTTTGATTTCAGTTGCAAAATGTTTTAGCACATGTTATTGTGTGCCCAAATTAACATGACCCAGTTGGGATACTAGGGTCACGCTCACTAGGCCAATTAAACGCTTTGGTGCTTCCCAAAATGTTTTGTCCATATTTCCCTTTACATTCTCACAGCTAGCTTTAACCCTAAACCTAGATGAAGAACAAAGCTGATCATACTTGCGCTCTAAAGATGTGACATTGTGATACCACCACTTTTGTCTCTTCTAGCACATCCCATCCAGTGGCTGTCTATTCAATAGGGCGCTAGGCCATAGACTACTGTAGGCAGTACAGCAGGCTGAGTAGAACTGCTGACATAGAGCACAGCCTCAGGATAGACCTTCTCTAGACCTTTCCGTCTGTTCTGTCCCTGCCTCTCAGGTGGCGGCTGTTCCTCCCTAGCCACCGATTCTGGACTAGTATGATGCTTTAAACTCCATTGTTCTGGTCTTTTTTCCTGTTTGAAAAAGTGATCTTAGTCCAGTGGATTTCAGATTCTATTGGTTTTGGTGTTGGTACTTTGCAGCTCTCTGAATGTTACTTTGGGGTGTCTTTGCACCAGAGAAAAAACAAGGCCAAACACTGCCTTGTGAAACCTCTTCCTCATGTTTATTATGTTTTTCAGGGTGATACCAGGGATAGGAAGTTTGGAGTCACTCAACACACACACTGTGTGACTGTAGTAGGAATTACCTAGTGGAGGTAATTCCTACTAGTCCATAAGTCCACAGGCTTTACCTCAAGTGACACATTAGTGTTTGTTTACGCATCTGTCTGTGACCTCACCCTGGTTCACCAGACGAGTCATGGCACACGTCGTCTTGTTTCTTAACATTATTGATGATTTGAGAAAGTCGCTAAAAAAGCTTGCGCTCTGTTCTCTTTCTAGTATTCGTTTCAGTATTTAACTTCTTGGATACGACCCCAGCCTATTCATCAGAAGCCTTTATTACACTATGCCAGCCATGATTGGGAAAGGGAAATACCTAGTCAGTTGTCCAACTGAATGTATTGAACTGAAATGTGTTTTCTGCATTTAACCCAACCCCTCTGAATCAAAGAGGTGCGGCAGGCTGCCTTAATCGACGTCCACGTCTTCGGGGAACAKTGGGTTAACTGCCTTGCTCAGGGGCAACCGATTAATCGGCCGATTAAAAAAATWAAAAAAATAATGTATTTGTAATAATGACAATTACAACAATACTGAATGATCACTTATTTTAACTTAATATAATACATCAATAAAATCAATTTAGCCTCAAATAGATAATGAAAATGTTCAATTTGTTTAAATGCAAAAAAAGTGTTGGAGAAGAAAGTAAAAGTGCATATGTGCCATGTAAGAAAGCTAATGTTTAAGTTCCTTGCTCAGAACATAGAAACATATGAAAGCTGGTGGTTCCTTTAACATGAGTCTTCAATATTCCCAGGTAAGAAGTTTTAGTTGTAGTTATTATAGGAATAATAGGACTATTTCTCTTATACCATTTGTATTCATATACCTTGACTATTGGATGTTTATAGAGCACTTTAGTATTGCAAGTAACAGTATAGCTTCCGTCCCTCTCCTCGCTCCCGGTCCCTCTCCTCGCTCCTACCTAGCTCAAACCAGGAACACATCGACAACAGCCACCCTCGATACAGCGTACCCTTCAGAGCAAGGGGAACAACTACTCCAAGTCTCAGAGCGAGTGACGTTTGAACGCTATTAGCGCGCACCCGCTAACTAGCTAGCCATTTCACATCGGTTTACACCAGCCTAATCTCGGGAGTTGATAGGCTTGAATTCATAAACAGCAGAGCTGCTGGCAAAACGCACAAAAGTGCGTTTGAGATGAATGCGGTTACGAGCCTGCTGGCCCACCCATCGCTCAGACTGCTCTATCAAATCATAGACTAATTATAACATAATAACACACAGAAATACAGCCTTAGGTCATTAATATGGTAGAATCCGGAAACTATTCAATTCTTTCAGTGAAATACGGAACCGTTCCGTATTTTATCTTAACGGGTGGCATCCATAAGTCTAATATTCCTGTTACATTGCACAACCTTCAATTTATGTCATAATTACGTAAAATTCTGGCAAATTAGTTCGCAATGAGCCAGGCGGCAACTGTTGCATATACCCTGACTCTGCGTGCAATGAACGCAAGAGAAGTGACACAATTTCACCTGGTTAGTATTGCCTGCTAACCTGGATTTCCTTAGCATAATATGTCAGGTTTGAAAATATATACTTCTGTGTATTGATTTAAGAAAGGCATTTATGTTTATGGTTAGGTACACGTTGGAGCAACGACAGTCCTTTTCGCGAATGTGCACTGCATCAATTATATGCAACGCAGGACAAGCTAGATAAACTAGTAATATCATCAACCATGTGTAGTTATAACTAGTGATTATGATTGATTGATGTTTTTTATAAGATAAGTTTAATGCTAGCTAGCAAACTACCTTGGCTTCTTACTGCATTCGCGTAACACACGCTCGCTCCTCGTGAGGCAGGTGGTTAGAGTGTTGGACTAGTTCAATCAATCAAGTTTATTTTATATAGCCCTTCGTACATCAGCTAATATCTCGAAGTGCTGTACAGAAACCCAGCCTAAACCCAAACAGCAAGCAATGCAGGTGTAGAAGCACGGTGGCTAGGAAAACTCCCTAGAAAGGCCACAAACCTAGGAAGAAACCTAGAGAGGGACCAGGCTATGAGGGGTGGCCAGTCCTCTTCTGGCTGTGCCGGGTGGAGATTAAACAAGAAATGGCCAAGATGTTCAAAATGTTCATAAATGACAAGCATGGTCAAATAATAATCAGGAATAAGGTCAGTTGGCTTTTCATAGCCGATCATTAAGAGTTGAAAACAGCAGGTCTGGGACAGGTAGGGGTTCCATAACTGCAGGCAGAACAGTTGAAACTGGAACAGCAGCAAGGCCAGGTGGACTGGGGACAGCAAGGAGTCATCATGCCCAGTAGTCCTGACGTATGGTCCTAGGGCTCAGGTCCTCCGAGAGAGAGAGAGAGAAAGAAAGAGAGAAGGAGAGAATTAGAGAGAGCATACTTAAATTCACACAGGACACTGGATAAGACAGGAGAAGTACTCCAGATATAACCAACTGGCCCCAGCCCCCCGACACAAACTACTGCAGCATAAATACTGGAGGCTGTTAACCGTAAGGTTGCAAGATTGAATCCCTGAGCTGACAAGGTAAAAATCTGTCGTTCTGCCCCTGAACAAGGCAGTTAACCCACCGTTCCTAGGCCGTCATTGAAAATAAGAATGTGTTCTTAACTGACTTGCCTAGTTAAATAAAGGTGTTAAAAAATAATTAAAAAACGGCGTCCAAAATTACCAATTTCCGATTGTTATGAAAACTTGAAATYGGCCCTAATTAATCGGCCATTCCGATTAATCGGTCGACCTCTAGTTTTAGGTGACATGCCAGATTTCTTCAGCCTCCTGAGGTCGAAGAGGTGCTGTTGCACCTTCTTCCCCACATTGTCTGTGTGGGTGGACCATTTCAGTTTGTCAGTGATGTGTGCGCCGAGGAACTTGAAGCTTTCCACCTTCTCCACTGCGGTCCCGTCGATGTGGATAGGGGGGTGCTCCCTCTGCTGTTTCCTGATATCCACGATCAGCTCCTTTGTTTTGTTGACATTGGGTGAGGTTATTTTCCTGGAACCACACTTGTCATCTACAAACTTGATGATTGAGTTGGAGGTGTGCGAGGCCACGCGGTCATGGGTGAACATGGCGTACAGGATGGGGCTGAGCACGCATCCTTGTGGGGCCCCAGTGTTGAGGATCAGCGAAGTGGAGGTTTTGTTTCCTACCTTCACCACCTGGGGGCGGCCCGTCAGGAAGTCCAGGACCCAGTTGCACATGGCGTGGTTGAGACCCAGGGCCCCAAGCTTGAATTCATGAGCTTGGAGGGTACTATGTTGTTGAATGATGAGCTATAGTTAATAAACAGCATTCTTACATAGGTATTCGTATGGTCCAGATGGGATAGGGCAGTGTGCAGTGCAAATGGCGATTGCATCGTCTGGATCTATTTTGGCAGTAATCAAATTGAAGTTGGTCTAGGATGTCAGGTAAGGAAGAGGTGGTCCTTGACTAGTCTYTCAATGCACTTCATGATGACAGAAGTCAGTGCTACGGGGTGATAGTCATTTAGTTCAGTTACCTTTGCTGTCTTGGTTACAGGGTAAATGGTGGAAATCTTGAAGCATGTGGGGACAGCAGACTGGGATAGGGAGAGATTGAATATGTCCGTAAACACTCCAGCCAGCTGGTCTGCTCATGCTCTGGGCCGGCAGTCTTGCGAGTGTTATCACGCTTAAATGTCTTACGTCGGACACGGAGGAGGAGAGACCAGTCTTTGGTAGCAGGCCGCGTCAGTGGCACTGTGTTATCCTATTAAGGTACAATACCAGTCAAAAGTTTGGACACCTACTCATTCAAGGGTTTTTCTGTATGTTTACTATTTTCTACGTTGTAGAATAATAGTGAATACATCAGAACTATGAAATAACATATGGAATCATGTAGGTACCAAACAAGTGTTAAACTAATCAAAATATATTTGAGATTCTTCAAATGGCCACCCTTTGCCTTGATGACAGCTTTGCACACTCTTGGTATTCTCTCAACCAGCTTCATGAGGAATGCTTTTCCAACAGTCTTGAAGGAGTTCCCACATGTGCTGAGCACTTGTTGGCTGCTTTTCTTTCACTCTGCGGTCCAACTCATCCCAAACCATCTCAATTGGGTTGAGGTCCGGTGATTGTGGAGGCCAGGTCATCTGATGCAGCACTCCATCACTATCCTTCTTGGTCAAACAGCCTGGAGGTGTGTTTTAGGTTATTGTCCTGTTGAAAAACAAATGATAGTCCCACTAAGCTCAAACCAGACAGGATGGCGTATCGTTGTCAGAATGCTGTCTTGAATAAATCACTGACAGTGTCACCAGCAAAGCACCATCACACCACCTCCTCCATGCTTTAATGGTGGGWACCGCACATGTGGAGATCACTCATTCACCTACTCTGCGTCTCACAAAGACACGGCATTTGGAACCAAAAATCGCAAATTTGGACTCATCAGAACAAAGGATAGACTTCCAGTCTAATGTCCATTGCTCGTGTTTCTTGGCACAAGCACCTGAGTGAGTTGGGTGCGCAATTATGCAGGTACTTTCCCGAAACGGACGACACAAACAACTGGATTAGTTATCCCTATCATATTTTTAAACAGTGCGTTTATATTTTCCAATGGGGCTATACATTTGGGTGAGTATTTATTCTCGTGTGAGTAGCCGCGTTTCACTGCCAAAAATAAAATGTAACCATCTAGTGTTCAGCGAAATAACACAATGTCAAATACAGGTAGCCTAGTCAAATAATTAACATCCAATCACATTAACTGTTACTCTCTCGCAGGAAACATTCATTCTTGCGCAGACATTTAGAAACGAAACATGACCATTTGAAAAATAAACCACAGGAGTTTTTTGAGCGAGAATTAAGACGATTTTCGAGTAGTAAGACATATTTAAAAGCAACAGATACCATTAATAAGAAGGGTCTAGAAGCGTCTTACATGGTGAGCTACCGAGTGTCTAGGACAGGCAAGCTCCATAGCACTGTGGATTACTTAATTCTACCAGCTGCCGTGGATATGGCTGGGACAATGCTGGGGGAAAAGGTTAAAAAAAACGATACAGACAATGCTTGCGTCGCGAAAGTGTCGTTTGATGAATCATTGACATGGCAGGAGATGTTTTGAAACAATTACTGCTTCGCATACAAGCCAGTGAATTATATGCGTTACAGCTGGATGAGTCAACAGACGTGGCAGGCCTGGCACATCTCCTGGTATATGTCCATTACGTTTATGTGGGGTCAATTAAAGAAGACATCCTCTTCCGCAAACCACTGGAAACCATGACAACATGAGAATGTTTTTAAAGTACTGGACAGCTTTGTGACATCAAATGGACTTTGGTGGTCAAGATGTGTTGGTATCTGTACTGATGGCGCAAAAGCCATGACAGGGAGACATAGTGGAGTGGTAACGCGCGTGCAAGCAATTGCTCCCGACACCACTTAGGTACACTGTAGCATCCACGGAGAGGCTCTTGCTGCCAAAGGAATGGCTGACAGCTTGAAAGACGTTTTGGATGCTACAGTGAAAATGCTTAACTTTGTTAAAGCAAGGCCCCTGACCTCTCGTGTACATTCTGAACTATGCAATGATTTGGACAGCGAACATGTAACGCTTTTATAACATACAGAAAGAAGTGAGCTGGTTATCTTTTTTTTTTTTTTTGAGAGAGACGAGCTTCAAGTTCTTTACTGACCATCATTTTCACTTGTCTGACTGCTTGCATGATGACGAGTTTCTCACACGACTGGCCTATCTGGGTGATGTTTTTTCTCGCCTGAATGATCTGAATCTAGATTTACAGGGACTTTCCGTAACTTTATTCAATATGCGGGACAAAATTGAGGCTGTGGTTAAGAAGTTGGAGCTCTTTTCTGTCTGCATTAACAAGGACAACACACAGGTTTTTCCATCATTGTATGATTTTTTGTGTGCAAATGAACTCAAGCTTACGGACAATGTCAAATGTGATATAGCGAAGCACCTGAGTGAGCTGGGTGTGCAATTACGCAGTTACTTTCCCGAAACGGATGACACAAACAACTGGATTTGTTATCCCTTTCATGCCCTACCTCCAGTCCACTTACCAATATCTGAACATGGGAGCCTCATCAAAATTGCAACAAGCGGTTCTGTGAAATTTTTATTTAATCAGAAGCCACTGCCACATTTCTGGATTGGGCTGCGCTCAGAGTTTCTTGCCTTGGCTAATTGTGCTGTTAAGACACGGATGCCCTTTGCAACCACGTACCTATGTGAGAGTGGATTCTCGGCCCTCACTAGCATGAAAACTAAATACAGGCACAGACTGTATGTGGAAAATTATTTAAGACAGACTCTCTCCAATACAACCCAACATTGCAGAGTTATGTGCATCCTTCAAGCACACCCTTCTCATTAACCTGTGGTGAGTTATTCACAATGTTTGATGAACAAATAAGGTTTTATATGTAAGATAGCTAAATAAAGAGCAACATTTTTGATTATTATTATATTATTATTTGTGCCCTGGTCCTATAAGAGCTCTTTGTCACTTCCCACGAGCCGGGTTGAGACAAAAACTCACACTCACTCTTATATTTAATATATGTATAGTGTTTGTGTGTGCAGGCTTACAATGATGGCAGAAAACAACATTTGAGAGTGCGCTGACCCTGGTGCTAGAGGGGGTACGCAGCTGGAGGTTGAATGTTGAAGGGGTACGGGACTATAAAAAGTTTGGGAACCACTGCACTAGAGGAATGGCTACGTCCAGTTAACTTTTAATACGTTTGCTGAATTTCTAAAAACCTGTTTTTGCTTTGTTATTATGATGTATTATGTGTAGATTGATAAGACAAATATATATTTTAATACATTTTAGAATAAGGTTGCAACGTAACAATGTAGAATAAGTAAATGGGTATGAATACTTTCCGAATGCACTGTATACATGTCTGAGCTATGTGTATGCATAAACTCTATGTGTATGCGTTTTTAATTAATCATCATCTTAGAAAGCTGTCCATTTCGTTGTTAGGCTTTGAAACATCAACGACCATATTTTCCACTCAGTTTCAAACAGTTGTGGAACTATTTTCTTCAAATTGATCAATCACGGTGAGGTGAGTTTTTGAATGCAGTTGCATTGTCAGAGTGGTTAGAGGGACAATTGAGAACTGAGTACTAGCCTATTAGCTACCTGATGGTCATTAGTGAGTTAGGTACTACCAACGCATGTCCAGAGTGCATAAGAGGAGATCACGGTTACTCAACGGTCACGTGGAATTTTACTGCGATCAGTTCTGTTGACTGCTGATTCATGACAGTAAACGTCCAACCTGTTCTGTCTTGTGGGTACTGGGGAGCACGATAGGGAATCTCTGACTGAGTCTTCTCTCCTCAGATGGGCCCTGTGGTATTTCAAAAACGACAAGAGCAAAAGCTGGACAGAGAACCTTCGTCTCATCGCAAAGTTTGACACAGTGGAAGACTTCTGGGCGTGAGTACTCGTTCTCTTCTCCTTATCCTCTTTCTCCTCCACGCTATGACGTAACCATGACAGAGTGCATTGTACAGAATTGAGACAAGTTTCTATGTGGAGTAAAGGACTGGCAGTTCTATGCATTGCTATCTGTGCCTCATTTATTATTATATATATATATTTAACCTTTATTTAACTAGGCAAGTCAGTTAAGATTTTTTTTATTTTTTTTTATTTTTTTTACAATGACGGCCTACCCCGGCCAAATCCTAACCCGGACGTCGCTGGGCCAATTGTGCGCCACCCTATGGGACTCCCAATCACGGCCGGTTGTGTTACAGCCTGGAATCGAACCAGGCTCTGTAGTGACGCCTCTAGCACTGAGATGCAGTGCCTTAGACCGCCGCGCCACTCGGGAGCCCAAATTAGTCATTAGTTCTCTCCAAATAGAAATTATGGAGAATGACGTGGAACAGGACATTGATATTTATAATTGTGGTGTCTAATATTGTTGCATATGGGCCTTTGTTTAAGTGTGCCTCTTGGTTTTGTGTTGTAGATTATATAACCACATACAGCAGCCCAGCAAGTTGGGCTTCGGCTGTGACTACTGCTTATTTAAGGTAAGTTCACTTCTGAAACAAACAGTATCCCTTCAGAGGACTTGTCGCTGTTCTGTTAAATGAAAAACATCAGGGCCCGTATGCATAAACCATCTCAGAGTAGGAGTGATGATCTAGGATCAAGTTTCTCCTGTCCATTTAAATCTTATTATGATCTGATAGGCAAAACTGATCCTGGATCGGCACTTCTACTGTAAGACACTATGAATACGGGCCCAAGATMAGGGTTTCCATTAACAAAATGTGGCGCCGGACAATATCGCCGGGAAGATTTTAATTTACCGGCCATTTTGAGAAATGTACTGGACCCATATGCATTGGGTGCATAACTCATTAGGGCGTCTACCCATGGTGATCAGAATGACAAATCACATTTAGATTATGGTAATGCATCTTAACAGAACATGCAACTCATGTAATGAAGCAGCCAATAAAATGTTATTTTCAAACATTTCCCAAAATACAATTTGTCAAAACAGCACACCTGGGAAAACACCATTGTAAACAGCGCACCTGATAGTGGTTCCATTTGTGACAGACAGAAAACTGCGAGGGGAAATCTAAAGATGCAACAACTAAGATGTGTTGCTAATATGACTAGGATTGTGCCTTTGGCTTCTGGACAATGAAAGAAAGTTTCTATGAAAACCAGTAGAACAGGAGAGAAATGGCATAGTGCTGGGTCTAATAGGGAAGCAAATGGAAATATATTTGCCAAAATTATATAATTTCTCCTGTCTATACAGAAAAATAAATTAAATAATTCCAAATACTTCACCAGAAAGCAGAACTTAGCCACAGAGGAATTGAGGATCATTAGCTTCTTGTARACAAATTGCTGTGGATTCTTTCAAATCACAAGCTCGTAGGCCTATGCCTATTTGGGAGGCCCGCCGTTTGGGCAGTGTGCGTGGCAATAGGCCTAACTGATTATTGAGTTAGGGCTGTCAGTGAAAAGCATATAAAATATGTGTGAAGAGAATGTGTCTTGAGTATAATTTAAACTTTTGAGACAWAAAGGGGAGGGGTGTGTGGCGAAGATATAGACAAGCCTCTCCAGAATGGCTCAGCTAGCTCCTGCCAATACTTGTACATTCATTGTGTGAATTGTTTGCACTTAGATAAATAAAATAAAAACAATTTCATATGTCACCAGTAGTAGATGTACTATTAATCCCCATTTTGGTTACATTTATTTTAATGCATGTATTAGTCATTTTCCGTTCTCATTCTCGGAGTGGAAACGTTATTTGCGGAGTTCACCGGCTACACTTGTGAGAAACAAGTTTTGGTTTATTTCATAACCATCATTAATGAGATTTGTCAATTTTTTCATTGTCTTTTATTTGGAGTGCTCCATGTGAGCAATGAGCATGCCTGGTTTCTCTGTCCTGATAATGTTGAGGGAGTGTGTGTGCCTGAGCACGCATAGAAGTACCTGGCCTGCTGCGTGGACATGAAGGAAAGTGTTGTTTTTTTTACATCCATTGCGAATGATAATACACAATGAACAAAAGTATAAACGCAACATGTAAAGTGTTGGTCCCATGTTTCATGAGCTGAAATAAAAGATCCCAAAAATGTTCCATACGCACAAACAGCTTATTTCGCTCGAATTTGGTGCACGTAATGTATTTATATCACTGTTAGTGAGCATTTCCCCTTTGCCAAAATAATCCATCCACCTGACAGGTGTGGCATATCAAGAAGCTGATTTAAACAGCATGATCATTACACACGTGCACCTTATGCTAGGGACATTAAAAGGCCACTCTTAAATGTGCAGTTTTGTCACAACACAATGCCACAGACGTCTCAAATTGAGACAAATGAAGAATTGCTGCTCAAACTGTCAGAAACCGTCTCAGGGAAGCTCATCTGCGTGCTCGTCGTCCTCACCAGGGTCTTGACCTGACTGCAGTTCGGCGTCATAACAGACTTCAGTGGGCAAATGCTCACCTTCGATGGCCACTGGCACRCTGGAGAAGTGTGCTCTTCATGGATGAATCTCGGTTTCAATTGTACCGGACAGTTGGCAGACTGTATGGTGTCGTGTGGACGAGCGGTTTGCTGATGTCAACGTGGTGAACAGAGTGCCCCATGGTGGCGATGGGGTTATGGTATGGGCGGGCATAAGCTATGGATAGCAAACAATTGCATTTTATCGATGGCAATTTGAATGCACAGAGATACTGTGACGAGATCCTGAGGCCCATTGTCATGCCATTCAGCCGCCACCATCACCTCATGTTTCAGCATGATAATGCATGGCCCCATGTCACCAAGGATCTGTACACAATTTCTGGTTGCTGAAAATGGCCCCGTTCTTCYAKGGCCTGCATACTCCACCAGACATGTCACCCATTGAGCATGTTTGGGATGCTTTGGATCGACGTGTACGACAGCGTGTTCCAGTTCCTGCTAATATCCAGAAACTTCGCACCGCCATTGACGAGTGGGACAACATTCCACAGGCCACAATCAACAGCCTGATCAGTTCTATGCGAAGGAGATGAGTCGCGACACAAGGCAAATGTTCACACCAGATACTGACTGGTTTTCTGAACCATGTCCCTACCTTTTTTTTAAGGTATCTATGACCAACAGATGCATATCTGTATTCCCAGTCATGTGAAATCCCTAGATTAGGGCCTAATGAATTTATTTAATTTGACAGATTTCCTTTTATGAACTCTAACTCTGATTTTACTTATAAGCTACTTTAAGGCAAGGTAAGACATGTCTCAAAATTTGCCGGCTAACGGAAACCCTACCCAGAATGTAGATTGGGGTCAAGTTACCTAACGTTCCCCTACTGCTCTCTGTGTGTTTCAGGATGGGGTGAAGCCAATGTGGGAGGATGACAAGAACAAGCTGGGTGGGAGGTGGCTGATGACCCTCAGCAAACAGCAGAGACAAATCGACCTCGACCGCTACTGGATGGAGACGGTCAGCATCATTATCCTTAAACCTGGGTCCTGTTCTTAGACACCAAACGGAAGAAAATGGGACTGAAACAAGGATGGACTACCTGAACGCTCATTTTCATTGCTAAATGTTTCCCGTTGTGTGCCCTGACGAATACGACCCTGAGTTTTGAATAGTTCATTAGGACACACAAAAATATTTTTGGATGGTCCAGTTTTCTTTCATATGGTACCTAATGAACACAACCCTGCTGGAACTGTCCATGACTATACTTCCAAAGTATTGTCAAATAATCTAATGTATGGGATGGATTGCTAGAGGGCAACTTAACACGTAAATAACATTTGATTAATTCCATAATATCATGTACTGTGTGTGTGTTGTAGCTGTTGTGTTTAATCGGTGAGTCGTTTGACGAGGCCAGTGAAGATGTGTGTGGAGCGGTGGTCAACATCCGACCCAAGGGAGATAAAATATCCATCTGGACCGGAAACTGTCAGAACAAGGAAGCCATCGTGACAATAGGGTAGGTCATCTCTCTGGCCTTTTGTCAATTGGGCAAAAGTCTGTCCTTTCCTCCACTCCTCTGTGACTTGGAAACAAAGTGTTTACTTTGTTAATAAGTGAAGAGGATTTTCTTCCTCGAATGCCTTCCTCCAGTAGAGGATGCTCAGGTGTATCCTACCGCTGAAGAGTTTTGAAATCAGCCACACACCCTTTGAAAACACAGTTGTTTTCTTTAAGGAGAAACRCGTGCACACATTGATTAAAAACAATATGCTGCTTCTTATTTTATCAAAAAATGTCTAGCACAACTAGCTAATTTCTTTTTACCACTTTACACATGTATTTTGGGATTGCACCCCTGTAAACGGAATTTGCTTAATTTCATATGCGCGCATTGGTTTCTATGTTTCCTCACTTACCATTGACCTTTTTCAAAAGGAGGTGAGGAAAGAACGTGAGGAGTTGAGAGAACCCAATTGAGTCTCTCGTGCGCACACACTCTTTTATCCACCAATTACACATTTCATTTGGCACATAAGCAAATTCTGTATATTATGTTAATTGAACAAGTTCAGATAATCATACATGCATGTTATTCAAGTGTGAAACTTTTCAGATGAAAAGGTTTTCTTTTAAGGTAACCCGGGAGTGCAAAAAGTGTGTAGTTGGCAGAAATGCCATCAGTTCTGAGACTAACAGTACTGTGCTGTTTCTAGTTCCCCACTAAGTAGAGACAATGCATGTAAGACTGTACTGAGAACCTATTCAATATTATCTCACTCATCTCTCTCCAGACAACAGTATAAAGAGCGCCTGAGTATCCCCATCAAGCTCCTGATTGGCTACCAGTCACACGACGACACGTCTAGCAAGAGTGGTTCCACCACCAAGAACATGTACTCAGTCTGATCAACAACACCTACCCCCCATCTCAGCTCAACTATCAACCCCCTGCATCACCAATCCATTAATACTTTTCAGTTGTCAACTGCTGTTAGTGTCCTTTTTACAGACGAGAGAATTGTTGAAACGTATACAAAATTAGAGCCGCCCCACTGACACCCGATGGACCGGCTGGCTAACCTCCGGTTCTTGTCGGAAAGAAAGGACAGCGTCAGCTGAAGCTGTTGGGATTTGAGCTAGAAGATCGTTAAATGAGTTAATTTTAGAATTGGAGAGTATATGTGACTAATAATACCAGTGGCTTTCCCCCTATTAACGTAACTGAGGAGAAGATCTGTCGTTTAAGGCTTGATTAAAAGACAGACAACTTTCTTAGCTGTACAACCTTTTCCTTTTCTCATGCAGAGTTTATGATCATTCCCTGTTATGAAAAGTGTTTCTCACCAACCACCCAGGATAGAAAAGTAGACGAGATTCATTCATTCAGCAGATTTTAAAGGGCAACCAGCGTTTTAACCTTCTTTAGTTGGAGGTGTTTGGCATGAGAAGGGATTGCAGATGCACCTGTTGCAGAAAAGACAACGGTACCATAATTATTTTTTGTGTAAAAGAATAGTAGCGGTAACAGAAGAACGGCCACACATAGTTTCAGCCATGCTGGGATTGTGGATCCTTTGCTTGTAGAACTATTTTGAACTTTTGTTTCCCTTACATGCATTTATGATATATGCATTGCAGTTGAACTACATAGTTGGAGGACAACCATAGGGGGGAAAAACTCAAGTTCTTTACCATTTYTTTTGTTTTTGAGGAGGTTAACGACATGGACTACTGCTTAATAATATAGATAATTTTTTTTACAGTGTATCATACTAAGTAAAGATGCCTGGACAAGTTTTAGGTCTGCTTCTTACCGTTTTCTTCCTAACAAACTGTAGAACATTTCGCACTACTCTGGGGCCTGTGCGAGTGGAGAAAAAAGGATATCTATCCATCGTGAAATTATTTAGCTTATAATGTATCTTTATTATCTGTAATTCCAGGATGTATATTACCTTCTTTCAAGTAAAGGTTAAGTGCTTTGCATTAAAACCAGAACCACACGGTCTCCTTTTCTGTGTCGTCTGTTTAGCATCACTTCCTATAGTGTCATGGGGGTGCGTTCAATATACAGATTATACCTAGATCAGAGCCTTATACCACATACAGTGCATTTGACTTTTTCCACATTTTATTAAGTTACGGCCTTATTCGAAAATTTATTAAATTGTTGTTTTTTCTCAATCTACACACTACACCATAATGACAAAAGTTAAAACAGGTTTTTAGAAAAAATGTATTCAAAGTAAAAAAATATATAAATGTTTTACATAAGTATTCAGATGCTTTACTCAGTACTTTGTTGAAGCACCCCTGGGAGCGATTACAGCCTTTAGTCTTGGGAATGACGCTACAAGCTTGGCAGACCTGTATTTGGGGAGTTTCTCCCATTCTTCTCTGCAGATCCTCTCCGGTTGGATGGGGAGTGTTGCTGCACAGCTATTTTTCAGGTCTCCAGAGATGTTAGATCGGGTTTAAGTCCAGGTTCTGGCTGGGCCACTCGAGGACATTCAGAGATTTGTCCCGAAGCCACTCCTGCGTGCTTAGGGTCGTTGTCCTGTTGTAAGGTGAACCTTTGCCCCAGTCTGAGGTCCTGAGCRCGCATCAAGGATCTCTGTACTTCGCTSTGTTCATCTCTCCCTCAATCCTGAATAGTCTCCCAATCTCTGCTGCTGAAAAACATCCCCACAGCATTATTCTGCCACCCATGCTTCACMGTAGGGATGGTGCTAGGTTTCCTCCAGACGTGATGCTTGGCATTCAGGCCAAATAGTTCAATCTTGGTTTCATAGGTGCCTTTTGGCAAACTCCAAACGGGCTGTCATGTGCCTTTTACTGAGGAGTTACTTCTGTCTGGCCACTCTACCATAAAGGCCTGATTGGTGGAGTGCTGCAGAGATGGTTGTCCTTCTGGAAGGTTCTTCCATCTCCACAGTGGAACTCTTGAGCTCTCTGAGTGACCATCAGGTTTTTTGTCACCTCCCTGACCGAGGCCATTCTCCCCCAATTGCTTAGTTTGGCCAGCTCTAGGAAGAGTGTTGGTGTTTCCAAACATCTTCCATTTAAGAATGATGGAGGCCACTGCTTTCTTTGTGACCAATGCTGCAGAAATGTTTTGCTACCCTTCCACAGATCTGTGCCTCGACACAATCCTGTCTCGGAGCTCAACGGACAATTCCTTAGACCTCATGCCTTGGTTTTTGCTCTGATATGCCGTCAACTGTGGGACCTTATATAGACAGGTGTGTGCCTTTCCAAATCATGTCCAATCAATTGAATTTACCACAGGTGGAGTCATATCAAGTTGTGGAWACATCTCAARGATGATCAAAGGAAACAGGATGCACCTGAGCTCAATTTCGAGTCTCATAGCAAAGGGTCTGAATACTTAGTGGGGAGAACAAGTATTTGATACACTGCCGATTTTGCATGTTTTCCTACTTACAAAGCATGTTAGAGGTCTGTAATTTTTATCATAGGTACACCTCAACTGTGAGAGACGGAATCTCTCAACTCTCAACCAGGAAAGACTGGCATGCATGTTGTTGATGTTCTGTATGTGCAGTTAAGGGCAAGGCATGCTGCTTTGTTTTGAGCCAGCTGCAGCTTTGCTAGGTCTTTCTTTGCTGCACTTGACCATATTACCGGACAGTAATCCAGATGGGACAAGACCAGAGCAGAACCTGAACAACTAGTACAGTTGATTTGTTATAACAGACATACCCCTCCCCATCTTTACAACAACTTTGTCAATTTATGCAAAACTCCGGTTTAGGTCTTAGAGAATGTTTTGAACCAAATACAATGCTTTTAGTTTTAGATGTATTTAAAACCAGTTTGTTATTAATCACCCACTCTGATACTGACTAACATATTATTTCGAATTTAAGTGAGCTCACTGGCTTTGGGTGCTGACAAAAGTGTGGGATCATCAATATACATATTCATTCTAGCTTTGTGTAAGACCAGTGGCAAATCATTTGCAAAAATAGAAAACAGTAACAGCACAGCGCACTGTACATATCTTATGTAAGCTCCAATTGAAGAACACTGGGTTATATTGGATAAATAACTCCAACCATGTGATGGYAGTTTTTTCAATAACAATTTATGATCAATGACATCAGACTACACTGAAATCTAACAATGCAGCTCCAACTACAGTATCACCTTACAAAAAAATATTGCCATTTTGAAACCGCAGTAACGTGCAGTAACTGCAGTCTACTGTGGTATTTTGGACGCAGTAAATGCAGAATAACTGCAGTTATACTGCAAAATTACTTTGGTAAAAAATAGTGTTATTTTGGACACAGTATTTGCAGCATACTGCAGTTAGACTGCACTCTGACTGCAATCTTTTTTTGTAAGGGTATCCATTTATTTTAACCAATCATCAGTCACCTGAGTCAGTGCAGTACAAGTTGAGTGTCCTTCTTTATGCATGCTGAAAGTCAGTAGTTAACGTTTTCTCTGAAAAATGGCGTATTTGGTCAAACACAATTCTCTCCATCAGTTTACTAAAAACGATCCTCAAACTGATTGGGTGGCTGTTAGAGCCAGCAAAGGGTGCTTTAATATTTTTAGGCAGGGGAATTACATTAGCTTCCTTCCACGCCTGTGGACACACATTCCTTTAGGCTTTGGCTAAAGATATAGCAAATAGGGGTGGCAATACAGTCTGCCTCCATTCTCCGTAGTTTCCCATCAAGGTTGTCTGTACCTGGTGGCTTATCATTATTGATGGATAACAATAGTTTTTCCACCTCTGCCACACTAACTGTACCATTTATCTTGGTTTGGTAATATAATTTCTTATTTTTATTTATTTATTCGAACTATAGCGTTTTATTCGTCATCAATCCAGGGGGCTCTAACAGTTCTCAGTTCATTTCTTGAAGTGCTTGTCAACAATTTGCATGAATAATTGTACAAATACTTCAGCGCTGCAAGTTCAGGATAAATTAAATCAGAACCCCTTCCTCTTGCAAAGATTGCTTCATCATCCCATTCATTTGCGTAAAACGGCTGATTCAATAGTTTAATATTTGTGTGTGTGTGTTTTAAACATTTGTAATGTTAAAATACCTATCACATTACACATTTAATGATAGAATGCATTTGAAACTTGACAAAGTAAAACTAGTGTATGACATAATACTGTAACGACCCTGGGTTTATAAGCGCGGAAATCGACTCTGCCGCACGAGCATGCTTTTGCAGCACAGTCGATAGCGAGCCGGACCTCAGGCTAGAAGGTCGAGGGTTCGAGACCTGCTCCCTGCCTGTTTCATTACAATACATTAATTTTATTAATATGAGTGGGGAAAAAATTGCTTGTGAATAGATAAGCACGCCAAAGAGTTAACAGTAGATATTAACGATAAGTAATAGAATAAAGACGGCACTTCAACATTTCACAGCATTGTCTGCGGAATTTTCAAGAGCACTTGTCTTTATGTGGCACGGAGTTGCCCATAGATTGATGTGTCAGCATTGTGGCAATGAAGTGTTCAGCGTTCGTCTAGCCACTTGCGACATGCCCGAGCTACTGGATAAGTAATATGGTTATCGTCAAGAAACCAGACAAGCTACGGATATGCATTGATCCTAAACACCTCAACCGGGCTCTGCGACGTTCACATTAATTTATGCCACGTTGGAGGATGTTCTTTACAAGCTCCCAAAGGACAGAGTCTTCACGCTCGTGGATGCCAGAGATGCTCTTCCGCAGTGCAAGCTCGACGAGCCCAGCAGCTACATGACCACCTTTTGGACACCTGGGCAGGAAGAGGTGGTTGAAGCTTCCGTTTGGTGTCTCCGTGGCTCCAGAGGTGTATCAACGGAAACAGCATGAGCTGTTGATGGGACTCAGTGGCGTGGAACCATAGCAGATGACATCCTCGTAGTGGCTGTGGGGACAGTGATGAGGAGGCAGAATGTGAATGACGCCAAGCTGCTGGCCCTGATGGTCAGATGCAGACAGGTCAAGCTAAGGCTAAGCATAAAAAGCTTCAGTTTAAAGTGCCAGAGGTCCGCTTTCATGGGCACATCTTGTCCTCCACCGGATTGAAAGCGGATCCTGAAAAAGTGAGGCTGTCTTGGAAATGCCCCACCCATCTGACGTGAAGGGAGTGCAGCGCTTTGTCGGATTCGTCACCTGCCTGGCCAAATTCTACCGCGGCTCTCTGAAGTGTGTGAGCCACTAAGGAGGTCATGGACAAGGACACCATCTGGCATTGGCTCCCAAAACATGACGCAGCGGGAGGGAAATAAAACAACTGGTACCCAGACACCTGTACTGCGATACTACAATGTGTCAAAACCTGTCACGATTCAGAGTGACTCAAGCCAGTATGGACTTGGCTGTTGCCTCATGCAGGAGGGCCAGCCTGTGGCATTCGCCTCTAGGGCACTCACCCCAACAGAGCAGAACTATGCCCAGATAGAGAAGGAGTGCCTCAGCATTGTGTTTTGGCTGCACGCTCCACCACTACCTGTACGGGCGCGACAATATTACCGCAGAGACAGATCACAAGCCCCTTATTGCTATATTCAGCAAGCCTCTTCTGAATGCCCCAAAATGACTGCAGAGCATGCTACTGGCCCTACAAAACTACAACCTCAAGGTGGTGTATAAGCCAGGGCCAGAGATGTATGTGAGTGACACGCTCAGCAGGGCTACTGCATCAGGCACTCACACACGCTCCATGCATGAACAACACGCAGTGTGCAGTTTACAAACAGAGCAAGTGGATGTTGAACACATCAACCAGGCTGACTACCTCAATGTTACGGACCAGTGCCTAATACAAATCAGACAGCACACAGACAGGGACGAGCAACTCCAGGCATTGAGGTCTGTGATTCTGATGGGCTGGCCCGACTTCAAGGAAGAAACTGCTTTAGCCGTCAGAATATTGGCCAGTCAAAGAGGAGCTCAGTGTTCAAAACGGAGTAATCTTCAAGTGTCAGAGAGTCGTTATTCCCCGGTCTCTGCGTCCTGAGATGTTGGCGCGCGTGCACTCAAGTCACATAGGAGGTGAGGCCTGTTACAGACAAGCACGTGACACACTGTATTGGCCAGGAATGCAGAGTGAAATCAAAGACTATGACAGTAAATGCACAATCTGCAATGAATATGCCATTGAGCAACAGAGAGAGACGATGATGTCCCACGAGCTACCGATGCGCCCCTGGCAGATAGTAAGTCTAGATCTCTTCCAGCACAGTGGCAAAGACTTTCTGCTGGTAGTCGATCATTACTCAGACTTTTGGGAGATTGACCCCGACCTCTCAGCAGAGACAACGATCAAATGCTGCAAGGCTCAGTTTGCCCGCTATGGCCAGCCAGATAGGGTAATTTCAGACGATGGACCCCAATTCTCCGGAGTTGAGTTCCGAAAATTTTCTGCAGGATGGGAATTCGAGCACTTTGTCACTTCATCACCATGACACCCAAAAGCTAATGGGAAGGCGGAGTCCGCAGTAAAAATCGCAAAGAACGTCTGCAAAAAGGCTCTGCAAGAGGGCAAAGATGCCTGGAAAGCAATCCTGCAGTGGCGCAATACCCCGACAGAAGGCATGGATAGCAGCCCGGCCCAGTGCCTCATAGCACGGCGCTTAAAAGCAGCTCTGCCAGATTCCAGCACTCTCCTGGAGCCATGTGTGGTGACAGACATGCTGGTGAAGCTACGTCACAGAAGACAGGTCTCCAAGTTCATCTATGACAAATCAGCAAAAGACTTACCTGAGCTCAGGGTGGGTGAAACGGTGCGAATGAAGCCACTACCAGGGGACCGGACGGGCCTCTGGAGACTCGGATCCTGTGTACAGAAAGKGGCACCACGCTYCTACTTGGTCGAAGTGAATGGATCACTGTACCGTCGCAACAGGGTTGACCTTCGGATTGCTGAGCCAGCACCTACTCAGAACCCTGATGGTCAAAGGGGTCGCATGAGAAAAGACGGAACCCCAGCAAGTCACATGGGGCCTGAGGCACTGGGCAAAGAGCCAGGGCATCACAGGTCGGCCGCTCCTTCGCCCATCAATACTCCCCTTAGACAGTCAGGTGACACGCCTGTGCGGGAACCTGCAGTCCTCGCAGACAAGCCCCCTGTCTTTTCACACTGCGGGCATCTGTCCCAGCCACCAAAAATACTTAATCTGTAGGTTTCCCATCAGGGATTGTTGACAGACAGAGATAAAAGTGAAGAGAGTATCAAAATGTGTTGTTGTTACCTGAGGAGAAGAAAGAAAAAAAAACTAAACTGTTCATGTTGGAAMTTATTACTAGGTTTGTTTTGTTAGTGAATGGACACCTCCTGTCCTATTTTATTAAAGGGAAGATGTTATGGGTGTAAGATGGCACAGTGATGCCATCAGTTGGTAAATGTTCATTACTGCAACTCATGTGTTTTATCGGTGTGCTTGAGATACCCGTATGTATTGTGATGTACGGAACAAGACTGGTTACTCGCATCAATGCCTCTGTCTCGTCATTTAACATTCAAACAGAGTACGCTTCGAGGTCGTTATAAAGTGCAGAGCGTTCGATTTGCCTGCTGGGGGACAACGAGACTCCAAGCTCCGCTAAAACCATTGACAGCTGCGTGCCAGCAGAATGTCGCATTTGCCGATGTGCGGTAGCTTATAGGCATAATGTTTACAATGCAAGCTACCGGTAGAAACGTTGTACAGTTGGCTAAACATATTGATAAGTTAAGTAATGCTCATGTATTTTTTTCTCCAACCAACGTAGGCCTACCTAGCGAAGTTAGCTAACATTATTTTATCCCCTTTTCAACATTGTGAGTGTTTAATCACGATGTATGTTGACAGACATGATAGGCTAGCTACGTTAGCTAATAACAGATCACATCCATATGGCAAGTTAGACAAGCTAACTTTCAGGGGATAAACTAAATGGCTAGGCTATATTTGCTTGCCATCTAGTGGTGATGACAGTAGTCCGACTGACAACTATCAGGATGACGATCAATGGATGTTTACTGATCATGAAAAGCATGCAGTTACTTGCTGTGCAACTGATGATASAGCTAAATGTGGAATTATCAGAAATGTGTAGTTCTGACTACTATGCTCTTCAAGAGGTGATATTATTTAAAACCAAATAGTTAACATTTATTTAACAATCCCTTAAACGGCACGTAGTTGTCATTCATCAAATGTATTTATATAGCCCTTATATCAGCTGATATCTCAAAGTGCTGTACAGAAACCCAGCCTAAAACCCCAAACAGCAAGCAATGCAGGTGTATTGGCTAGGAAAAACTCCCTAGAAAGGCCAAAACCTAGGAAGAAACCTAGAGAGGAACCAGGCTGAGGGGTGGCCAGTCCTGTTCTGGCTGTGCCGGGTGGAGATTTTAACAGAACATGGCCAAGATGTTCAATTGTTCATAAATGACCAGCATGGTCAAATAAAAATAATCACAGTGGTTGTCGAGGGTGCAACAGGTCAGCACCTCAGGAGTAAATGTCAAGTGGCTTTTCATAGCCGATCATTGAGAGTATCTCCACCGCTACTGCTGTCTCTAGAGAGTTGAAAACAGCAGTTCTGGGAAAGGTAGCACGTCAGGTGAACAGGTCAGGGTTCCATTCCATAGGTCATCATGCCAGGTAGTCCTGAGGCATGGTCCTAGGGCTCAGGTCCTCCGAAAGAGAGAATTAGAGAGAGCATACTTAAATTCACACAGGACACTGGAGAAATACTSCAGATATAACGGACTGACCCTAGCCCCCCGACACAAACKACTGCAGCATAAATACTGGAGGCTGAGACAGGAGGGGTCAGGAGACACTCTACAGATGAAGCCTGAGCTGGAATGGGAAGATGGTAGCCTGCTAGCTTTGGAAAACCCTAGGTAGAACTAGATTCAATCATAGTATACCGCTCTGGTCTGAATAGATAATCAGATCTGTACAAAGCCTGTAGAAGTGTTTAATAACAATCCCAGGAAACATATTGTATGAACATCATATAATCTCCCAATAAAATGCACAGAATCTGTATCTGAAATGCACCCAGTATCTACTTTTGCTCTATGTTGAAATCCAGATCGTTCCCTACCTCTACAATGTATGTAGATCTCAAAGGATTGGATATAGTAGCTTCACCTTGCCATATTGGTTACCTGGTGGTTGGAGTGTTCGTCGCTGGTTCGAATACCCGAGCCGATAAGGTGAAAAATCGGCCAATGTGCCMTCGAGCAAGGCACTTAACCCTAATTTGCCCCAGTGGACCCTTACTACTATGGCTGACTCTGTAGAACAACACATTTCACTGCACCTATCTGGGGGAAGTGACAATAAAAACATATTTATATATATTTTTTATAATTATGCACCCTTTGTACATAAAGTAGGCTAATCAATTTCAAGTACTTCTTGTTCTGTACATTCCCAAGTCATCCTCAGCCAGTGCACACACCCAACAGACATTCATTATTCCAAGACCCTACAATTCAGACAGCTATCAGTCCGCAGTGAGAGTCAACAACACAATGACTAGGTTTCTCAAACATCTCCGGTTCAAACTCCACCTGAGTTACCTGTGCACCTACAGTACACACCTGTCCCCACGCAAATACCACCTGAGTTACCTGTGCACCTACAGTACACACCTGTCCCCACGCAAATACCACCTGGGAGCCGATAAGTGTTAACACCCCACAATGCCATAGTAATTATATAATGATGGGGCAACACCTACTGTACCGAACACCACTGATATGAGTCATGCCTGTGTTCTAAGAACACTTAATGCTTGTGTTCCAGAGGTATGCATGTTTTTGACATTCATTGTGTTTGTACATTTCCTCAGACAATTGAGCAAGCGTGAAGAGACAGCACTACTTGTTTCCACATATGAGTGAGGCAAGGGGGATGTTTTTGTGGACACAACTCATATACAGTATCATGGTTGACCCCAACTCTGTACAGTATACCCCAGGAATAGCGAAGTCAGACTCCCCTTAGATATGTTAACATTACATGCTTTTTACTGACTCCTGCCTGCATTCCCACACACACACACACCTATAATGAACGGCCTACACACTGTCCCCTTTGGAGCATTACATAAACACATGACAGACCCTGGAGTGAGTTGTGTTGATGCGGAAACCATGCGGTTGAACTTGTCAGAGAAGTTTTCACGTCACTGATATGACAGCTTAAGGGATGTGACGACTAGATCTTGTTATAAAGTGTGTGATATCATGAGACAGTCCTGCAGAGGAATCACAAATACAACAATGATTAGATTTGATCTTCCACACGTTTTATTGTTCAATTACACTTGGCAAAAGAAATGCCTCCAAAAATTAAGAGCCTTRAGGAAACCTTCCAAGTCGATATTTTCATACTGAATTAGGCTAAAGGCTTTTATTTATTTATACCCTAAGTAAACATCAGTTTGTCACTATTTATTTATGTACCACTTTGTTAAGATGTAACCATATAGTCCATGATATATTGTTGTTGTAAACAAGTGAATCATCATTGCACAAATCCTTGAATAGGAACACTGTAGAAAAGCAGTAGAAAATGAGACCGATACATAAGAAAGCAACAAATACAAAGTATTATGCCTTGCTAAGAAATTTGTTCTGTTCATAACATTTTCAGTTACATTGTTTCTGGATGAATGATTGCTTATGTTCGGGTTCTTCTCATCTGACAGGTATGCAGTAAAACTTGTACAACCAGCTGTTCTGCCATCAAAAAGCTTTCCAGAATGATCTATCACAAAAGACAGAGGCCTCTATTAATAAATCTTAACCACCACACCTGCCTGAATTTCCTGCCTCCTTCACATTACATCACCTGTTCTATCACAAAGGTAGAACCATCACTGGCTTCTAATCTCCACACCAATAACCAAATCAGCTACTTGATCATAATTTTTATGTTAAAGCTGTCGAGAGATTACTGGCCTCAGATTCCATCACAACATTACACCTCAATACTTCACTTTGCAGACAGTTACATTTTTATACACAATATATATGAAACCTTTTTCTGTTGTTGCCTGGCATACTTCAAAGGCAGAGTAATGCACCCAAGACTTTACGTTTTAGACATATAGACAAAACATTGAAAGAATAATATCATTCACAATTCTCCATGGCCCATAAAATAGGAAATTTCACCTTGATCAATTCAGAACATGGGAATAGAAATAATGATTTTAGTACTTACAGTGACTACTACTCAAATGCTAAGGTGTCCTGGTATTGGTCCATCAGTGGCTATGAAAGTTGTAGGATTGACAGTTTTCCTTTTCCAAAGCTTTCAGAAATACTTTGATTTGTTGTGACCCGAATAACTCATCTTTCGTTTTGTATTTAGGGACTGCATAAGAAAAATGTTTTCAGCCCTGATTATTTATTTTTTTAAATCATCCTCAATAATAAGACTTGGTCTGAGAACGAGATCAAAGGTTATGTATGATCCCCATCTTTGATTCCACTAGGTCAGTGTTTCCCCAAACGGTGGGTCGTGGACGATTCAGCTGATTCGTTTTTTGGTCACAGCCAGAACCGGTTACAAACAATTGTTCCCTTTACTTGGTTGGTCCAATTCCACAAGCTTTAGATCGGTCACAACATAGAAAAGTTTGTAAACTACTGGGTTATTTCATTAGGGCACAACGTGATTTTTTTTTAACCGACTCTTAAATGGACAAGTCCAGCTGGTCTCCGTTTTGGAACGTTTTCTTCCATTTCATGCATCACATGACCCAAGTGTCTCTTACAGTGGGTCTCCCCCAGCCCAGTAGCATCTTATCTTCTCAGGCCAGAAGGATAGGCTCCTCCTCATCTTTCTTCCCCAGCAGCATACACAACATGGAGGAGGAGAAGAAACAGAACTCAACAGCGAAGCTGAGCTCAAACAGCTCCAGGTTGACGCTCAGTATCCACTCAAACACGGCCGCTGAGTGCTTGTACATGTATTCCTCCTGTACAAACAAGATTGCATCTGTCGTGGTCAGAGGTCAAGGAGGGAGAACTGTAGTTGTTAATAGTAACCCTACGCATATGTTCAAAGGAACGTTGAAGATGTTCAAACATTACTCATCAGTAAACAGACAAAACACACAGATAGGCAACCTCACTGTCAATGTTCTGGACGGTATCTTCTTGTTATCAAATACCACTACTACCTAGGATGTCCTGTGCCTTTCAGGGCCTGTGAGCGTTTGCAAAGTTGAAGTTGAAGACGTATGGAAGAGGACACTACTGTTCTTGTATATTTACTCTTGCACTGTGTCATCCCTATAATTTTCCTGAGTGTATGCACACCCAGCAGAGTTTAATAGGTTCAGGGGTTATAAGGTCAGGGGTAAGGCTTATAGTGTTCATCAGAGCAAGTGAAAGGATACAGCCAATAGTGACAATGATTTGGACCGCAGTAGACATGACCCGTGCTGGGTAGAGGAACCACTCCATCCGGGTCAGAACACACTTCCCTGTGAGCACCGTGAGGAGCAGGCTGTAGAAACAGATACACAGGAAGCTCACCGCAGCCCCCAGGTAATGGGCCAGCGTTAGGTACGCGGGCTGGAGGAGAGAGGACAGGTTACAGTTAGTATCAGGTACCTTGGCTAGAGGAGAGGCTTAAGACAAGGTTCCATTTAACTATTCTAGCTGCAAATGACAAAGCCAAAGCACTTATAAGAAACCATTATGTCACACAATACTCCAATTCCTCAATGATGGATATGTTTGTGTTACAGAGAACATTCTCAAGCTCCTGGGTTATTACATCCCAGTTAGTGAGCATTTCTCCTTTGCCAAAATAATCAATCCACTTGACAGGTGTGGCATATCAAGAAGCTGATTAAACAGCATGATCATTACACAGGTGCACCTTGTGCTGGGGGCAATAAAAGGCCACTCTAAAATGTGCAGTTTTGTCACACAAGACAATACCACAGAAGTCTCAAGTTTTGCGGAAGCGTGTAATTGGCATGCTGACTGCAGGAATGTCCACCAGAGCTGTTGCCCGAGAATTGAATGTTCATTTTTCTACCATAAGCCACTCCAACGTCATTTTAAAGAATTTGTCAGTACGTCCAACTGGCCTCACAACCGCAGAGCATGTGTAACCACGTCAGCCGCGAACCTCCACATCCGGCATCTTCACCTTCTGGATCGTCTGAGTGGATGCTGGGGCATATTTCTGTCTGTAATAAAGCCCTATGTGGAGAAAAACGAATTCTGATTGGCTGGGCCTGGCTCCCAAGTGGGTGGGTCTATGCCCTCCCAGGCCTACCCATGGCTGCGCCCTTGCCCAGTCATGTGAAATCCATAGATTAGGGCCTAATGAATTTATTTAAATTGACTGATTTCCTTATATGAACTGTAACTCAGTAAAGTACATTATTGCATGTTGAGTTTATATTTTTGTTTAGTATAATTAATTATCTGCTTAACGTGGACAGATTTTGGGCGCAGTAAACCCTCTCGCTTTGTCTTTTCCTCTCTGTTCTGAATGTGTCTTTGTGGCAGCTCTAGAGACAAACGGAAAGGTCGTACCGTTCAACTTAATAGGTGTATGTGTGATTCCGGTTGCTAACTAAGGCAGTACGACCTTAAGAGCACAGGTCACGACGTCTCCCATCTTTTGGCCTATACAGACTTTTGGTGTGTTCCTCTGCCCAGGTGTTGCTGATGCATGCCAGATCTTACAATGCCTGGATAGTTATTTTAAGTATCAGCTAACCACATCATAAGTTTTAGCAATGGGCGGATTGGATTATGCTGAGCCGCAGGGCACACACCAGTCTATGGCCTGCAAAAGCAGTGAGGAAGGAGCTCCCTTCTCAGTAATCTATGCCGCTCTGTCATGTTGTCAGCCAGGCAGCATGATGTATCGTCCAGAAACATACAACATCTCTTTTCCATAAAATATACAGTATGTTTGAATTTGGGAAGGCAGATGAAGCGTTTTTATCAAAAGCAATCACTTTTGCATGTGAAAACACAGAATCCTACTCATTATTACATCACTTTTGTTTTGAGCCAACTTCACCTTGGGCTTTGAATGTGGCACCTGGCTCACACCCGGGAGTTAGCCCGGTTCCAAAACGAATGGTGCAAAACATGCCTACCCGGGTGCCCGAGCCAGATTAATCGAATCCCCTCAATCTGTCAGACGATGACACAGTCGATGACATGGCACATAACCATTGGTTGATGCATGCAACGTCTGAGCATGTGAACTGGCTGCATCACCGCTTGGTATGGCAAATGCACCTCCCTCGACCGCAAAGTGCTATAGAGGGTGGCACTGGTGCCGTCAGCCCAGTACATCACTGGGGCCGAACTCCCTGCCATCCACAACCTCTATACTGTATCAGGCGGTGTCAGAGGAAAGGCCGAAAAATTGCAGAAGACTCCAACCACCCAAGCCCTAGACTGTTCACTCTGCTACCGTCCGGCAAACGATACCGGAGCAACGGCTCTCGGAACAATAGGCTCCAAGACAGCTTCTACCCACAAGCCATAAGGCAGTTAACAGTTAATTAAGTGGTTACCCGGATTATCTGCACTGACTCTATGCACACTCACAAGACTATACACTCAGTGTCCAGTTTATTAGGTGCATCCATATAGTACCGGGTCGGACCCCCTTTGCACCCAGAACAGCCTGAATTCTTTGGGGCATGGAAACGTTGCTCTATTGGTATCAACAGCCCTAACGGGTGCCAGGAAAACATTCCCCACATCATTACACCACTGCCACCAGTCTATACCGTTGACACCAGGCAGGATGGGTCCACAGACTCATGCTGCTTACGCCAAATCCTGACTCTGCCATCAGCATAACGCAACATGAACTGGGACTCGTCGGACCAAGCAATGTTTTTCCACTTTCCCACAATTGTCCAGTGTTGGTGTACCCACTGGAGCCGCTTCTTCTGCGATCTCTTCACACTTGCTCAATTGTCTGAGGAAATGTACAAACACAATTGGGGTGTTGACAGCTGATAGGAGTGGAATCCAGTGTGGTCGTCTGCTGCAATAGCCCATCCGTGACAAGGACCGATGAGTTGTGCATTCCGAGATGCCGTTCTGCACACCACTGTTGTACTGCACTGTTATTTGCCTGGTTATGGCCCGCCTGTTAGCTTGCACGATTCTTGCCATTCTCCTTCGACCTCTTATCAACRAGCTCCTTTCGCCCACAGGACTGCCGGCGACTGGATGTTTTTTATTTGTCCCACAGTTCTCTGTAAACCCTAGACACTGTCGTGCCTGAAAAGCCCAGAAGGCCGGCCGTTTCTGAGATACTGGAACCGGCGAGCCTGGCATCGACGATCATACCATGCTGAAAGTCGCTGAGGTCACTCGTTTTGCCCATTCCAACATTCAATCGAACTGTAACCGAATGCCTCAATGCTTGTCTGCCTGCTTTATATAGCATGCCACATCGACGTGACTCACTGTCTGTAGGAGCAAACCATTTTTGTGAACGGGGTGGTGTACATACACACTCACACACACTACCACTCTCACATAAAACCCACACACATTCACACACACTACATATACATACTCACACATAACACACACACACACGCATACCGACACAACACAAACACACACCAGTGGAGGCTGGTGGGAGGAGCTACAATGAGGGAAAAAGTATTTGATCCCCTACTGATTTTGTACGTTTGCCCACTGACAAAGAAATGATCAGTCTATAATTTTAATGGTAGGTTTATTTGAACAGTGAGAGACAGAATAACAACAACAAAAATACAGAAAAACACATGTCAAAAATGTTATAAATTGATTTGCATTTTAATGAGGGAAATAAGTATTTGACCCCCTCTCAATCAGAAAGATTTCTGGCTCCCAGGTGTCTTTTATACAGGTAACAAGCTGAGATTAGAGCACACTCTTAAAAGGAGTGCTCCTAATCTCAGTTTGTTACCTGTATAAAAGACACCTGTCCACAGAAGCAATTAATCAGATTCCAAACTCTCCACCATGGCCAAGACCAAAGAGCTCTCCAAGGATATCAGTCCAAGGATGTCAGTGACAAGATTGTAGACCTACACAAGGCTGGAATGGGCTACAAGACCATCACCAAGCAGCTTGGTGAGAAGGTGACAACAGTTGGTGTGATTATTCGCAAATGGAAGAAACACAAAAGAACTGTCAATCTCCCTCGGCCTGGGGCTCCATGCAAGATCTCACCTCGTGGAGTTGCAATGATCATGAGAACGGTGARGRATCAGCCCAGAACTACACGGGARGATCTTGTCAATGATCTCAAGGCAGCTGGGACCATAGTCACCMAGAAAACAATTGGTAACACACTACGCCGTGAAGGACTGAAATCCTGCAGCGCCCGCAAGGTCCCCCTGCTCAAGAAAGCACATATACATGCCCGTCTGAAGTTTGCCAATGAACATCTGAATGATTCAGAGGACAACTGGGTGAAAGTGTTGTGGTCAGATGAGAAAAAAAAATGGAGCTTTTTGGCATCAACTCAACTCGCCGTGTTTGGAGGAGGAGGAATGCTGCCTATGACCCCAAGAACACCATCCCCACTGTCAAACATGGAGGTGGAAACATTATGCTTTGGGGGTGTTTTTCTGCTAAAGGGACAGGACAACTTCACCGCATCAAAGGGACGATGGACGGGGCCATGTACCGTCAAATCTTGGGTGAGAACCTCCTTCCCTCRGCCAGGGYATTGAAAATGGGYCGTGGATGGGTATTCCAGCATGACAATGACSCAAAACACACGGCCAAGGCAACAAAGGAGTGGCTCAAGAAGAAGCACATTAAGGTCCTGGAGTGGCCTAGCCAGTCTCCAGACCTTAATCCCATAGAAAATCTGTGGAGGGAGCTGAAGGTTCGAGTTGCCAAACGTCAGCCTCAAAACATTAATGACTTGGAGAAGATCTGCAAAGAGGAGTGGGACAAAATCCCTCCTGATATGTGTGCAAACCTGGTGGCCAACTACAAGAAACGTCTGACCTCTCTGATTGCCAACAAGGGTTTTGCTACCAAGTACTAAGTCATGTTTTGCAGAGGGGTCAAATACTTATTTCCCTCATTAAAATGCAAATCAATTTATAACATTTTTGACATGCGTTTTTCTGGATTTTTTTGTTGTTATTCTGTCTCTCACTGTTCAAATAAACCTACCATTAAAATTATAGACTGATAATTTCTTTGTCAGTCGGCAAACGTACAAAATCAGCAGGGGATCAAATACTTTTTTCCTTCACTGTATAGGAGGAAGGGCTCATTGTAATGGCTGGAATGGAATGAATGGAACGGTATCAAACACGTCAAACATATTGAAACCACATGCTTGACTCCGTTCAATTCATTCCATTCCAACCATTACAATGAGCCCATCCACCTATAACTCCTCCCACCAGCCTCCACTGACAAACACATACACATACATACCGACACCACAAACACACACACTTTTGCACTCATCATGTGCTGCTGCTACTCTGTTCTTTATTTTATTCTTATTATTATCATCTATCCTGATGACTAGTCACTTAGGATAGATGATAACTGTACATATCTACTTCAAATACCTCGTACCCCTGCAACTTGAACTGGTATTGGTACTCCCTGTATATAGCTCCATTATTATTTGTATTTATTTTTCCTCTCTGCATCGTTGTGTACAGTGTAGCCAGCCGCGCAGGCCTAAGTCGCCTGTAAGTCACTTTGGATAAAAGTGTCTACTAAATGGCATATTATATTTACTGTATGTAATACATGAAGTACTAACATTGCAGTTCCCAGCCACGAAGGCCCCGATGGCTGCCACTCCACCAAACACCAGGGCGATTCTACTGAGCATGGAGTGGACACTGTTCCTCTCCAAGATGTGAGCATGGTGGAAGATACAGAACACCATAACTAAGGAGGAGAGAGTAAAAATGTATATTATAATGCATCTATAACAGTATAATTGATCAAATGTTCATAAGATGTTTATTACATGTTTATACAATAGGTGCAACATCACATCTGATCTAAAACAATGTGATTATATGATTATTATTCAATAACACAACAATGACAATCAACTCGTAATAACTTTTCTTTCGGGAAGATGTTTTCTGAGCAGGACAAGCAACACATTTGATATGAAATATGACTAGGGCCCTGTGCTTTGGTTAATCATGTCATATGACCTGGATTTTAACCTTCATTTTAAGCCTTTTCCAGAAACAAGAATTCAACAAAAAATATAAGCAATTGTCTGAGGATGGTGCTGGACCATCTGATATAAAATGAAAAGGGGACAGTTTGATGAAAAAGATTTAAATAAAGGTTAAAATCCAGGTCATGTGACATGATTATCCAAAACACAGGGCCCTAAATATGACATACCAAACCCTTTTATATTTATTGTAATTGTTTGGTACTTTTACCACTTTTTCTCCTCAATTTTGTGATATCCAATTGGTAGTTACAGTCTTGTCCCATCGCTGCAACTCCCGTACGGACTCGGGAGAGGCGATGGTCGAGAGCCGTGCGTCCCTGAAACACGACCCCGCCAAGCCGCACTGCTTCTTGACACACTGCCCGTTTAACCCGGTAGCCAGCCGCACCAATGTGTCGGAGAAAACACCGTACACTTGGCGACTGTGTCAGCGCGCATTCACCCGGCCCGCCACAGAGCGCGATGGGACAAGGACTTCCTGGCTGGCCAAACCCTACCCTAACCCGTACGACGCCTCATGATTCTCCCATTACATTACAACATTATAAGCACATACTCGCACACTCTCATCTTTGTGTCAGTATAGACATCTGCATAGTGCATAGAGATCCAGGTTGACCTGTGTATGTATAGAGTGGGTAATCTGTACAGTCACAGAGGTAATCTTACACAGAAATGAAGCAGCATTGATGGTGGCTGTGAAGAAAGAGTTTTCTGGTGAGCTTGTTCCACTCGTGCTGCAACAAGGCCAAAGCATGTGTAAGAAACTATTATTTCAAACAATACTCAAATTCCCCAGTGACAGAGAACAAACTAGGAATGTCTGTTAAAAAGCTGACTAAGTGTTCTGATGTGAATGGAACAGAGTTAAAGTTCAAATTGTAATTCAATGTTAAATTCCATTTAAATTGACAAACTTAAAAATGAAAGTCTAATTCAAAAAATGTATGTTCAGTAAGTATTTCTATAAATGTTTTACTATAATTTCAATTATTTTCTTCACTTTCTGAAATGAGATTAAATTCTGTTAGTTGAACCCAGCCTTGGTATAGTGGTCTATGGTTACCTTATGGTGGGAACTTGACAACATGCCATAGTTGTATTGTTTCCGCAGGGGTTCCCAGGGGCCCTGAAGACAGAGGGGAAATAATCATGGTTACAGACCTTCCTTTTATGTATAGTGTGTATACAGTATGCAGTGGTCTTCACCCCTGGTCTTGGAGGGCTACAGGGTGTGCAGGCATTTGTTCCAACCCAATAGCAACAACACACCTGATTCAACTAATCAAGTTGATGATTAGTGGATTAATTTAATCAGGTGTGTTGGTGCTGGGCTAAAACGAAGAGACTGGACACCCTGTCAATCTCCAGGACTTGTGTTGAACAATACTGCTTTATAAATATGCTTGTGTTACATTAAAGCAATGTATTTCATTGACATATAATTGGCTGAGATAACCATTCACAATGGTCTGTAGGAGTTCTCACAGACAGAACACAACGTACCAGTTGTTGAGGGAACACACATGGTCATAGCTGTAAGCCAGGCCATACCTGAAACAACAAAACAAACACACCCATTTGATATGATTGAAGTGCCTAATTATCTATGTTAGGGCCTATATTTTTTCAATGTACAATATTGTACTAATATTGTAATATTGTACTAATTATTTTATGAGCATAATTATTTTATGAGCATTTATATTTTGTCAAAATAACCTGTTCCCTTTATACACATTGCTTACAGTATATGTGGTGAATCGGTCTTTTAGGAAATAACTGTTTACCTAATTCTTTACCGAGTAACTAATTACCTGTTTTCTTATTGGCCAATGCATTAATTGTGTTGAATACGCTTTATTGAAACAGAAAGTGACAGTCAGTTCTAGTGTGGTTGCTGATGGTGTTCAATGTGGTTTGACCTTTAAAGCTGCTAAATAGTTATCCATCTCCATCCAGAAAAGTCATCCATCCACTTGTACTCGCACCCTCAACTTACAATGTGATATACAGTACACTCGCAGAAAAAACACTGATAATCTTGAGAGGTACAATGGGTAACCAGGAACTGATTAGGGTGACTAAGCAAGAGTACACAGTTGGAGGTCATTAGAATATTATTAGCATGAAGGTTAAATAAAATGTCTCACAATGTATGAATCAGTGAAACAAGTGGTTTATATTTTGTGAGGTTGTGAGGTGGGGTGTAAGGTGGTGGTTCTGGCTCTACAGGCATCTTAAAAGATAACTCAACCGAATAAAAATATTTAGTATCAGCATGGGACTTTCTTTCTGGAAAGTTTTGTTCAGCGTCGGCCCTAGCCACTAAGCGACATTTTATTTATTTAACCTTTATTTAACTAGGCAAGTCAGTTAAGAACAAATTCTTATTTACAATGATGGCCAACCAAAAGGCCTCCTGCGGGGACGGGGGATGGGCACAACATGGCAGCAGCACAACATGGTAGTAGTACAAAACAGGTTACAAACATTATTGGGCACAGACAACAGCACAAAGGGCAAGGCGGTAAAGACAACAATACATCATGCAAAGCTGCCACAACTGATCCAGAGGCGGCGCTCCTAGTGGCTGGGGACTTTAATGCAGGGAAACTTAAATCAGTTTTACCTAATTTCTATCAGCATGTAAAATGTGCAACCAGGGGGAAAAAAACTCTAAACCACATTTACTCCACACACAGAGATGCGTACAAAGCTCTCCCTCGCCCTCCATTTGGCAAATCTGACCATAATTCTATCCTCCTGATTCCAAGCAAAAATTAAAGCAGAAAGCACCAGTGACTCGGTCAGATGAAGCAGATGCTAAACAWCAGGACTGTTTTGCTATCATAGACTGGAATATGTTCCGGGATTCTTCCGATGACATACACCACATCAGTCACTGGCTTCATCGATAAGTGCATCGATGACGTAGTCCCCACAGTAACTGTACGTGCATACCCCAACCAGAAGCCATGGATTACAGGTAACATTCGCACTGAGCTAAAGGGTAGAGCTGCCGCTTTCAAGGTGTGTGACTCTAACCCGGAAGCTTATAAGAAATCCTGCTATGCCCTCCGACGAACCATCAAACAGGCAAAGCGTCAAAACAGGGCTAAGATTGAATCGTACTACACCGGCTCCGACTCTCTCGTCTCAAACTATTACAGACTACAAAGGGAAGCACAGCCGCGAGCTGCCCAATGACACGAGCCTACCAGACGAGCTAAATCCCTTCTATGCTCGCTTCGAGGCAAGCAACACTGAGGCATGCCTGAGAGCATCAGCTGTTCCGGACAGCTGTTCCGTGATTACGCTCTATGTAGCCGATGTGAGTAAGACCTTTAAACAGGTCAACATTCACAAGGCCGCGGGGCCAGACGCATTACCAGGACGTGTGCTCCGGGCATGTGCTGACCATCTGGCAGGTGTCTTCACTGACATTTTCAACATGTCCCTGATTGAGTCTGTAATACCAACATGTTTCAAGCAGACCACCATAGTCCCTGTGCCCAAGAACACTAAGGCAACCTGCCTTAATGACTACAGACGCGTAGCACTCACGTCCGTAGCCATGAAGTGCTTTGAAAGGCTGGTAATGGCTCACAACAACACCATTATCCCAGAAACCCTAGACCCACTCCAATTTGAATACTGCCCAAACAGATCCACAGATGATGCAATCTCTATTGCACTCCACACTGCCCTTTCCCAACTGGACAAAAGGAACACCTATGTGAGAATGCTATTCATTGACTACAGCTCAGCATTCAACACCATAGTATCCTCAAAGCTCATCACTAAGCKAAGGATCCTGGGACTAAACACCTCCCTCTGCAACTGGATCCTGGACTTCCTGATGGGCCACCCCAGCTGGTGAGGGTAGGTATCAACACATCTGCCACGCTGATCCTTAACACTGGGGCCCCTCAGGGATGTGTACTTAGTCCCCTCCTGTACTCCCTGTTCCCCCACCACTGCATGGTGCCAGGACAACAACCTCTCCCTCAATGTGAGCAAGACTAAGGAGCTGATTGTGGACTACAAGAAAAGGTGGGCTGAACAGGCCCCCATTAACATCGACGGGGCTGTAGTGGAGCGGGTTTAGAGTTTCAAGTTCCTTGGTGTCCACATCACCAACGAACTATCATGGTCCAAACATACCAAGACAGTCGTGAAGAGGGCACAACAAAGCCTCTTCCCCCTCAGGAGACTGAAAAGATTTGGCATGGGTCCTCAGATCCTCAAAAGGTTCTACAGCTGCACCATCGAGAGCATCCTGACCGCTTGCATCACCACCTGGTATGGCAACTGCTCGGCATCTGACCGTAAGGCACTACAGAGGGTAGTGCAAACGGCCCAGTACATCACTGGGGCCAAGCTTCCTGCCATCAAGGACCTATATAATAGGTGGTGTCAGAGGAAAGCCCATAAAATTGTCAGAGATTCCAGTCACCCAAGTTATAGACTGTTTTCTCTGCTACCGCATGGCAAGCGGTACCAGAGCGCCAAGTCTAGGACCAAGAAGCTCCTCAACACCTTCTACCCCCAAGCCATAAGACTGCTGAACAATTCATAAAATCGCCACCAGACAATTTACATTGACCCCCCCCCTTTTGTACACTGCTGCTACTCGCTGTTTATTATCTATGCATAGTTACTTCACCCCCACCTACATGTACAAATTACCTCAACTAACCTGTACCCCACACACTGACTCACTACCGGTGCCCCTTGTATATAACCTCATTATTGTTATTCTTATTGTGTTACTTTTTTATTATTTCTTTTTATTTTAGTCTACTTGGTAAATATTTTCTTAACTCTTCTTGAACTGTACTGTTGGTTAAGGGCTTGTAAGTAAGCATTTCACAGTAAAGTCTGCACTTGTTGTATTCGGCGCATGTGACATATAAAGTTTGACTTGATTTGATATACAATCCATGTTACCTGTCTCCTCCCCTTCATCTACACTGATTGAAGTGGATTTAACAAGTGACATCAATAAAGGATCATAGCTTTCACCTGAATTCACCTGGTCAGTCTGTCATGGAAAGAGTTCCTTATGTTTTGTACACTCAGTGTAACGTAACATACTAATTTSAGTGTCCCGGATTTACGTTTACTAAATTACATCTAGTCTATGAGACCAGGCTGGACAGAAATCTAAGTCAATAAACTCAAGAACATGTTATTCTTATAAAACATTAGAAGAAAATATAAATATAACTTACGTCACCCATGTGCCAATGAGAGACACCAGGGAGAGGGAGATTGGGAGTAGACTCCAGAGGACCATGTCTTGGTAGTTTAGTGAGAGCAGCAGCAGAAGTACAGTAGTGACGATCTGGGTCCAGACACGGTCTGTCTTTCTGGCACTTTGAAGATTTCTGCCTCTAGATTCCCCCACAGTAGAGTCAGTCACCCATAAACCTGACGCCTCATCGTAACTGTAGAATCCCAATAAGTATGTCCTGTCACCAAACTAGATCATTCAAGTATATCCAGCAGATTGACGTAGCACCAGTTTGTCTGTGTACCTTCCACCACCCAGGCAACATTCCTGCCATTTGAGAGCAGCAGAGGAAACTAAAGGTCTAACCACTATTGCCACTCCTTTTGGAAGGGAGTACCACCTTGTCCTGTCAGAGGACAGACGTGAGGTAACATGGGGTGGGCCCTCTCGACGCTATCTCCCTGTTTGTTTTAAATTACATAGCACACACTGTAGACTGCATAGCGGTCAAACTCTAGTTCCCCAGGGGCAGTGTGGAGCTCTATCCAACTATATGTTTCTTAGATTCCTTTACTGAACTGTAAACTAAAACTATAACTTTCAGATGAGCTTAAAAATGTGTTATTAAAGTTGTCCAGAAATCAAACTTTATGCTATGGTAAATGATGAGATTGATTTGAAATAATTGGCCAACAACTCGTGAAAGTGGAGTAGAGAGGGAGGGGGGAGAGAGAACTGCAGCTTTGTAGTAAATGGCCTTTCGAAGTTCTGCCTTGAATGCATGTCTTGTCATTCCTGTGTTTAACATCTTGTTACAAATTCCGGAAACTATAGTGGCAAATTTGACAAAATGCATACCAAATTTAGAGATTATATTATTTATGTAGCCTATCACACATATTCCCACTTCAGTGATCATTTACATTAAATATCTATATTTTGCTTTAGTAGCAGCAACAAAATCCCAATACATTCCATGCAAGAATTCTGATTTATGTTGCAGTCTGCAGAACCAACAGTTAATTCATCTCAATAGTAGCTGGCTGTTCAGATGCCAATATTCGTACTTTCTATAAATGTATCTAGCTAGCTATATAGGTTGAATTTATGTTTATTTATTGTAATGACTAAGAATATTTACTTAGCAAACGTACGATTAATAAACAGTAGAGCAATTGGAATCGATTTTAAACAGGATATGTCAAGCCAGCTSTCTCAAGTCCTCATTTTCAAAACAAATAAAATCATGGCGGTCCGCGTAAAATTGAGTTTTCTACCGTTGATTCGGTCATGAAATACATTACATTTTAGGTTTCAGTTTCAACATTTTCTATTAAATTAAGAGTTCTACTTGGGTATACCAACTTAATGAACGTCTTGCTGTGATTTCAGCTCGATTGGTTGCCAATATCTTTAGGACGTTACAGTAGCTAAACCCTAACTGCCACATCATCGATGTCAAACCAGGTCCTAGCCTAATCCCATCTTCATGTTGCGCAGCTGAAATTTCTCTAAATGTATTAAAGATAAAGTTCAGTCAACAATAACGATGGGCCAAGAAGTATAACAAGAACTCTGTTTGCCTGGGTCTTCTTCAGTTAACGTTATCTAACTAACGTTAAACCCGTCATCAGCAACTTGATTGAGTGAAGTAGCTAACGACGTTAGCTAGCTAGCTATCTAAAAACCATTCCGTTTTGTTCTGCAGGCTGGTCATTGAGGCATTACCTAGCCTAGTCAGTGTCACTGCACAACCATAGGTAGCTAACTTTAGCTGCTTTTGTCGTTTCTTTGCTTTTTGACAGTCTCAAGTTAATGTTTCAAGACCATCGGACATTCATCCAACAGATTCGGTTTGTAAGGATAAACCCACTCTGTTGAATGAATGTCCGACCATGACATAACTGTGTTATAGGTTTACAATTAAAACGAGAAACTAGTTCCACACACAATACACATTGGCCAGAACTTCAGAAAACTTCTGTCTCTGACGGGACCCACACAGTTCGCAGATGAGAAACCGTCCTTTCTGATCACATTTACTAACTATAAGAACCACATTCAAAGGCTACAGTTGTCACGTTTTCTGTAGTACATACAGAGTAGGCCTACAAGTGGAACTACAGGTAACTGCCAAAATAAAGGAAACACTTGCGTACATTTTGGATGCAAAGTATATTGAAAGCAAGTACTTCCACACAGGTGTGGTTCCGGAGTTCTTCATGTGAATTTCTGGCAGACTGGACGCTGTGTTGCATATTTCTGCCTTTCGCAGGTCGGAGTGCAGATTGCACATTTTGGTCCCCCAAAAAAGTGGAAGGGGAAACTCTTAAATTGCACCACCATCTAACCCCTTTTCTCAAAACTCCCTGTAGATCTTCTGCACTACAATCTCTCACCCAAATATTTTTCTGCCGATGCGACTAACACATCTATGTTCTGTGATTTGCAGTCCATCAGTGCAGTGCAGTTGATCACCATTGCTATAAACGCAAGAAATCCAACCTTACTGAAAAACTCATCCTCTTTGGTTCTTTCTTCAGGCCTACTCACTTGGGAACTCCCAGTTGAATCACTCACCTTTGGGCTGTCCTCTAGTCTCTTCACTGCCTCATAGGAAACTTTCTGCCCCACTCAACCGGTCTCTCTCTCTCACAGGGCACTTCGGATCTCCAACTGCATGGGCGCCCCCACAGTTGACACACAGTGCTTTTTCTAACCCAACTTTACACTCCCATTGACTATGCCCTTCTGCACATTTCTCACATTGTGGGATCTCCTTTCTACACACTGCTGCAACATGTCTGAATCCGTGACACCTAAATCCGTGACTTCAGAGCACTCACTACTGCTGACCGATGTTCTCAAGAGCACAAGTAGATTTATAGGTCATTTTACTTGGTTTGTATTCAGGAGAAGAAAATGATTGAACAAAGGTTTGTACTCAGGAGACGTAGGTATGTACTTAGTGCCATTTTTATGCTTCTGTGTCATCGCACCCTGGTTCCCGAGTTAATTAAGAAATTAACATCCCATCATGTATAACAATGCCCAGTTGCCCATCATTTTGGCTACCATGGCTAGAAGAAGAGATCTCAGTGCCTTTGAAAGAAGGGTCTCAATGGAGCATAGTGGGATTAAAGGGTGTGTGTGTCTCTGTCACCAGATCTCAACCAGATTGAACAGTTATGGGAGATTCTGGAGCGGCGCCTGAGAAAGCGTTTTCTACCACCACCATCAACAAAACACCAAATGAGGGAATTTGTCTATGCCAAGGCCTGTGGTGGCCCAACTCCCTATTAAGACACGTTATGTTGGTGTTTCCTTTATTTTGGCAGTTAGCTGTAGCTATATGCTCAAATGATTGCGGTTACAGTTGTATTGATAGCAATATAGATTTATTGATGTATAATGTATTGAGAGTCTGGGAGAACAAATTATGGGAATAGGATAGGTTGACTATCTCTTATTTTAAATGTATTTATTCTATGCTGTGTAATACCGTTTTTTTTATTTACTGTATGGATTACTGTCGTTTTCTGGTTTTGTCTATATTTTGTTTATTCCATCGGGGATCACGTTGGAAACAAGTGGAATTGCTTTAATGTGTTATTCCCTGGGTTGTACTCAGTGCATCTTTTCCCCATATTGGAAATGTGAACAATGAGCAGTAACCATGACAAACCAGACAGTGTGAATAAACTGAGGTTTTCCAACGTGAATCACAAATTGTTCTCTAAACATCAGCTTGTTTGCTTTCAGAGTGTGGGAGAACCAGTGACGTTTGTACATGAACTGCTGTAGGAGAACTCGAACCGAAGATGATCATTTGTGCTCTAGGAACATATTTCTTAGAGGTTTACTGTACTGATTAGCCTAAGTTACAGTTCTGTGCATGCCTCAAGTAAAAATCTATTGCAACGTGCAATGTGCTTCTCCACTGTTTGGTGACCCCCCTTGGTTTTCACAGGAACCTGTTTGAAATGGAAGGAGTGAAAAGTGCGTTCTATGGCCTTGACTTCATCACAGTTACCAAGGTACCCAATAAATACACTTTAAAGTTTAAACCCTCATCTACCAACCCTATCCATTTACTCTGGGATATTGTGTGCAATTAGACCATGATGACTGAATGGATCATGTCACAAATACAATTTAACTGACATTTTCTGATTCAATTCATGGGCCATGTCCAAATTTTTGACATTCTCCCAAATTGTGCACTTGCACAATCCTTGTCATTGATTTGAAAACATAGGATTGGTATAAGCATTGGCAAGAGTGAGTTTTCACCATTGCTAAATCCATGCAAGAAAGTGTGCAAGTGCAGAATTCGGGAGAAGGGTGGGGTATCGGGCCATGTTCATTTACTAACAGGCCTTTGCATGTTTTGTGTTGCCTTTGTCAGGCAGAAGACGATGTGGAGTGGACAGACATCAAGCACCATGTCATGGATGCCATCACTAAGTGGAGACCCCATGACCACGCAGGTGACCCACCATGAGAGCAGTGAGTATGACAGGAACAAAACTCTTCTTCATATGGGTGTTGAGGGTCAATCTGTACTGTATTGTCATCTTGATAAATTGCATACATCTAATGAAAATGTTTGTTTTTTTGTATTATGAATTTAAGACTTTTCAACATGCTGTTCCTGTCTTAGGTCACTTTGAAGATGATGAAATCGTTTCAATGATTAACGAGCTTCTAGATACACGGATAAGGTAAAATCCCCATATACTATTAGTATGATGTACAGTGGGGTCTGAAATGATTGACACCGTTGATAAAGATGAGCAAAAATGACTATAAAATAAATAATTAAAATATTGAGCTATGTTGTATGCAAAAAAWTTGATATTTTGTACTGATACAACTGCTCAGAGAAAGAGAAAACAATAATAATTGTTTTTCTCAAAAAGATAAGGGCCAAAATTATTTACACCCTTCTTTTCAACACCTTTCAAGGATGATGGCACTGAGCCGTGGAGAACCCATTGGGAGGGATCTTGGACTATTCCTCCATACAGAATCTTTCAAGATCCTTGATATCATTCATCTGCGCTTATGGACTGCTCTCTTCAATTCAAACCACAGGTTTTCACTAGGCTGGCCATTGCAAAATGTTGATGTTGTGGTCAATTAAACATTTTTGTGGATTTTGATGTGCTTGGGGTTATTATTTTGCTGGAAGATCCACTTTAGGCCAAGTTTCAGCCTAATGGTAGAGGAAACCAGGTTTTTGGCTAAAATGCCCTGGTACTGGGTAAAGTTCATGATGCCGTTGACCTTAAGGGCCTCAGGGTTTGCGACTGGGAGTCCCATAGGCCCAGCGTCAGTTTATTTTTTATTTAACCTTTATTTAACTAAGCAAGTCAGTTAAGAACAAATTCTTATTTACAATGACGGGCTACCCCAGCCAAACCCTCCCCTAACCCGGACGATGCTGGGCCAATTGTGCGCCGCCCTATGGTACTCCCGATCAAGGACGGTTCTGATACACCCCAGGATCGAAACAGGGTCTGTAGTGACGCCTCTCGCACTGAGATGCAGTGCCTTAGACCGCTGCGCCACTTGGTGTTTCCTCCGACACATTGGTGCAGCTGGCTTCTGGGTTAAGCGGGCTGGTGTTAAGAAGCGTGGTTTGGCGGGTCATGTTTCTGAGGACGCATGACTCGACCTTCACCTCTCCCGAGCCCGTTGGGGAGTTGCAGCTATGAGACAAGATCGTAGTCACGAAATTGGGGATAAAAAAAAWATATATATATTATTTAGGATCAGGACTATTGGAAGAAAATAACCCCATAACATCAAAGATCCACCACCATATACATCTTTCTTCCGACGCAAAACCCACGACTGGTGTGCGTAGCCAAAGAGCTTTATTTTCATGTCATCCAACCAATGCAAATGCCTGGAGTTTGCTAAACGACATTGGCACTTGGATTGGAACTGGTGCATTGGTCAGATAACATGAAAATAGAGCTATTTGGCCATGCACACCAGTAGTGGATTTGGTGTTGAAAGAAAGATGCATATGCAGAAGAAAAAAACATACCTAACCTAAAATATGGTGGTGGATCTTTAATGTTATGGGGCTATTTTGCTTCCACTGGTCCTGGGCCCTTGTTAAAGGTAGATTCAGCGACTATAACATAGATGAAGAACATAAACAGCATAGTGGGTCATGCTGTGAACAGCGTGAAGTGAATCTGTGCACATGCGCATGTAACGGATGTGAAATGGCTAGCTAGTTAGCGGGTACGCGCTAGTAGCGTTTCAATCAGTTACGTCACTTGCTCTGAAACCTAGAAGTAGTGTTACACCTTGCTCTGCAAGGGCTGCGGCCTTTGTGGAGCGATGGGTAACGATGCTTCGTGGGCGACCGTTGTTGATGTGTGCAGAGGGTCCCTGGTTCGCGCCCGTGTCGGGGCGAGGGGACGGTTTAAAGTTATACTGTTACATTGGTGCCCTGACCCGGATCACTGGTTGCTGCGGAAAAGGAGGAGGTTGAAAGGGGGGTGAGTGTAACGGATGTGAAATGGCTAGCTAGTTAGCGGGTACGCGCTAGTAGCGTTTCAATCAGTTACGTCACTTGCTCTGAAACCTAGAAGTAGTGTTGCACCTTGCTCTGCAAGGGCCGCGGCCTTTGTGGAGCGATGGGTAACGATGCTTCGTGGGCGACCGTTGTTGATGTGTGCAGAGGGTCCCTGGTTCGCGCCCGTGTCGGGGCGAGGGGACGGTTTAAAGTTATACTGTTACACGCATATACTGTGTGTGACTGTGAGAGCGAAGTCTTGCATCTTGCTCATCTCAATATCTGCAGTGCTGCTCGTGGCAACGTAATTTCGCTGTCAACCTTTAAAGTCAACCGCATCATGAACTTTACCCAGGACCAGGACATTTTAAACAAAAACCTTGTTGCCTCTGCCAGGAGCCTGAAACATGACCAGAAGTGGATATTCCAGCGAGACAATTATAATTATTTATTTTATAGTCTTTCTTGCTCATCTTTATCAAGGGTGCCAATAATTTCAGACCTGAATGTATGTAGTGTTTTCGGTCATAATCATTACAGATCATGCGCTTTTAATCCCACCCCTCAGCTACTCTCAGCCCATTCCACCTATCTCTGTAGACCACCCTCAGGCAGATTGTTTGGGCACTGAAGTTGTTCCCAAACAAATTATAGAAATTATGTTGATATGAAATAAAGACTATAGTGATGTTATCTTCAAGGACAGCTCGGTACAAATTCTCCCATCCCCTCCCCCCTCTTAAACCTCCCCTCCATTCTTCTCTTCCTCCTAGTTTTTAATAACAATTGTAATATTACCTGTTATGTTGTTCAGTGACAAATAAACTCAACTAATAAACCCTCCCGTTTCACACAGGCCCACAGTGATGGAGGATGGCGGTGATATCATCTTTAAGGGCTTTGAGAATGGCACGGTAAAGCTGAAGCTGGTTGGCTCGTGCACCGGCTGCCCCAGCTCCACTGTCACCCTGAAGAATGGCATCCAGAACATGCTGCAGTTCTACATCCCGGAGGTGGATGACGTGGAACAGGTGAGAGGCAGAGAGGAGGGAGGGACAGGGAGGAGGAGGAGGAGGAGGAGGAGGAGAGGAGAGTGAGAAGGAGGGAGAAACCCATAGAGAGGCAGAATGAGGATAAATGGATAAAGTGAGCGAGGAGGGGAACAGCATTAAGCTTTTATGTCTGTCAGTTATAGCTGTTATTTTTGTTTCTGTAGGTGGAAGATGAAGTGGATCATGTCAACGCAAACGTTTTCACCGAGTTGGAACGCAAGTTTGGAGACATAAAACATTCCATTACAAAATGGAAGTACATGCTCTAAAAGGAATTAATTCCAAATTTTTCTCCAATATCATGGCGGTCCGCAAACAATCGTTTGTGCTGGAATATACGATCAATCATGATCTGACCAATTCAGTATTACCATGAAAATAAAATCCAAATAAATTCCTATTAACTTCTATCACACCCTTCCCCTCCCCCAAAAAACTCCCCAATCCCCCTGATCTATATCATGCTGAACACTCCACCCTTGTTCAGCATGTTAACAACCATTTCAACATTAACATCTCATACCCCCCAAATCTCTTTTGCCATCTCCACAAAAAACTTCAACCTGGCATTTCTGCTTTCCACAACCTGAGTCGTATTGATAACCTTACCAATAAAAGCTATGAAGTCAACTTCATTATCAAAGTGTCCTTTGACAGTGCACATTCATGAGCGCAAGATTTCTGAACAGGCATCCAAACCATGCCAGGACCAGCAGAAACACCAGCCGGGTTATTCCTACAATGCGGTGCCATTTGTACCTCAAATCTTTTGGGAAAATGTTTGTATATTGTAGCAGGTTCAAGGGTGTGGGGTTTCCATGTCACCAAGTTCAATAACCAAACACACACAAGGAGCACAACTAGAATCCAAATGGGGTGTTTATTAGGGAGTTTTGCACACTGGGGAAAGGGTGAATTCACCAACCATTTCACAGTCCACAATCCATTCTCATTGTCCGTTCCAGGGGTAATCATAAAACTCAGGTCCTCAGCCAAACCGGTTCGGTACACAGTGGGGGTAACCACACAGACATTTCCCTCGCTTCATAACACTCGCTTCCCTCTCCATTCTCTGCCGCATCCTCTTTTATCCCCAAGCATGCCCTGGCTTAATGATACACAGGCTCACCTTGTTGGGACAGGAAGTCCATATAAGGCTCGGGGGTGGAGCCAGCGGGCTGCAAGGTATCTCACTTCAATTACCACTCCCCTCACCTCTCCCTGGCACACATATATATATATATATATATATATATATATATATATATATATATATATATATAAAATAAAATAAAATAATGTATTCGCTCAGAAAAAGGACATGTTTGACTTTCAGAAAAACATATTGATCAAGCTCAGGCACGTAAACATTGGGGTGCATTTTCCAATTTGTTAGGTGCATAATCCTAACAAGGTGGAACCTAACAGGATGGAAATGTTATTAGCCATAGCTCTGTGAGTGAGCAAGTTTGAGCTATCGTATAATTTTTTTTCTCTGTAATTTAGCCTAACGGTGGAAATTTACGAGTGGGACATACAACAACAATAACAACATGAAACATGGACAAATAGATAAACTGAGTGTTTATTTATTTAGCTTCACACCTATTTTTTTTACCCATAAGAAATGACATTTCCTGAATATTGTAGGAAGGGGTTGATTTCTTAAATAGAGAATTACAGCAAACTAACAGGGTGGAAAGTGGTATCAGGGACACACAGAAAATCTTAAATAAAATAATAATAAATACAATAATCATGAAGAAAAAAAATATTGATGAAAGATACTTTAACTAGGACTATAAAATAATGAAGAAAAATGTTAAACATGTTATTATTTTAAGACTTATATTTCTTGTGGAAGTTGATAACACCTTGGGACATGGCAAAAACGCTTACATCCACTGACAAAAAGTGTTTAAAATGCATAAAATTCCCTTTCAAGATCCATATTTGGTGTTTAAGGTAAAGGACACCTGAGATTATATTTAAAGCCTTTTGGAATCCACATTTTACACTAAATAAGAACTTCTATTTTCTGGGGACAGAAAAGGCACCGCTAGGCCTCCTGAGTGGTGCAGCGGTCTAAGGCACTGCATCACAGTGCTTGAGGCGTCACTACAGACCCAGGTTCGATCCCGGGCTGTGTCACAGACGGCCGTGACCGGGAGACCCATGAGGCGGCGCACAATTGGCCACACACAGGGGAGAAAAAAGGGGTAAAARAAAAGACACCGCTTACTAGGAATAACCCAGTCCCGAAATTAGGTCCACTTAGTACAGGAGCAGCCATGGAAATTCCACCAATCTGTTTTACAGCTTCTGCATACGATACAGCATGACTGATTCTATATCTCTGAGCCTCTCTCTGAACCTGGCATCCACCAAATGCTGCACTATGTTCCCCCACACAATTACAACACTTAACCTTCACATTGCTCCCACATTCACCGTAATCATGTTCCCCCCCACAGTTGGCACAACTTTCCTTCCTTTACATTGAACAGCTACATGTCCCATTCTTAGGCATTTTAAACACCGCAATGGGGATGGGACAAATTCTCTGACATTGAAACTAGGGAATCCTATGTGTACTTTCCCTGGCATAACCTTGTCAAACCTCAGAAGCACTGATAGGCTTTCACTTCTTTGACCTTCTTTCCTACTGATCAACCTTTTGTCCTCAATCACTTTGCCTCCCTTCACATGTTCTTAAATATCATCTATAGACATAAATATTCAGGCCCCAGTGATGACTCCCCTCAATCTAGTATAAGCACCAGGGACATTTTTAATCTTCTTTAATCTTCTTCCCATTAAGCTTTTCCATTTTCAGAATCTTCTCTTGCTGAGCCTGGCTACCACAAAATATGAACAATCTACCATTTCCAATGAACCAAACTAATTTTACTTCACCTACCTCTTTCTCTACTGCATTAGTTAGTCAGATAGTGTTTGATGAGAACACAGGGCCTCACACCCTATCACCACTTTCCACTCCAACATCACTACTCTTGCTTCCTACCTTGGCCCTCCTTATGCTTTCTTTATTAGATGCTTCACTGCTTTCTGTATCATGATCTCTCTTCTACCCATGTCTTTCCACTACCGACCATTCCGGTCCTTGACCCTCATCCTCCCGCTCCATATAATCAGAACTGACACCCATATTGTTCGCATTCCAGCACTGCTGTTGCTTCACCAACTTTCTCAATTTCCTCCTTTACGTCCACAGTGTGTGTCAGGGGAAAAGGCACCCTGTCAGAAGTTTTGGGTAATAACATTCCCTTGTGTGTGCTGTCTCCCCAGGTCTGAGGTAGTTTCAGCCCACCATTAACCCTGTACAGCAATGAGTGGAGCACTATTCACCATGCTTTTGATTGATGTAAGTTAACATGGGAAATTGAGTCTGAGACTTGTCTCCGGCCAGGTATCAAGAGGAGCTGCCTGCAGCCATCGCTGGGTGTCTTTACAAATACCTCACCCAGCCAGAGCTGGTGAAACTGATGGAGTGGATACTCACTAAGTACTGTAGTGCAGATAGATGCAGAGCTTTATTGACTCAATAGTAGGTGGTGCATGCCATTTGTTAGATGTTTCTGGTATTCAAGGTAATAATGTGAATTGAGATAAATATAGCTGTGCTTTACTTACTTTCCATGAGCAGAGAAATCTCTTTAAACTCCCTGCTCCCTGACTGGTTGTGAAATGTCTTGGCAAGTGCCTTGGTGTCCACATCACCAACAAACTATCATGGTCCAAACACACCAAGACAGTCGTGAAGAGGGTACGACAACACCTATTCCCCCTCAGAAGACTGAAAAGATTTGGCATGGGTCCTCAGATTCTCAAAATGTTCTACAGCTGCCCCATCGAGAGCATCCTGACTGATTGCATCACCGCCTGGTATGGCAACTGCTCGGCCTCCGAAGGCAACTAAAATGTTCCGTTTTGTCACATAACACAATGCCACAGTTTTTGAGGGAGCGTGCAATTGGCATGCTGACTGCAGAAAGGGCATGCTGACTGCAGGGATGTCCACCAGAGCTGTGGCCAGAGAATGTAATGTTAATTTATCAACCATAAGCCGCCTCCAATGTCGTTTTAGAGAATTTGGCAGTACGTCCAACCAGCATCACAAATGCCGACCACGTGTAACCACGCCAGCCCAGGACCTCCACACCTGGCTTCTTCACCTGCGGGATCGTCTGAGACCAGCCTCGCGGATAGCTGCACAAACTGTCAGAAACCGTCTCAGGGAAGCTCAGCTATGTGCTCATCTTCCTCACCGGGGTCATTACCTGACTGCAGGTCGGCGTCATAACCGACTTCAGTGGACTAATGCTCACCTTCGATGGCCACTGGCATGGGGGAGAAGTGTGCTCTTCACGGATGAGTCCCGGTTTCAACTGTACTGGGCAGATGGCAGGTATGGCTTTGTGTGGGTGAGCAGTTTGTTTATGTCAGCGTTGTGAACAGAGTGCCTTATGGTGGAGGTGGGGTTATGGTATGGGGAGGCATAAGCTAGGGACAATGAACACAATTGCTTTTTTTAATCAATTTCAATTTGAATGCACAGAGACACCGTAACGAGATCCTGAGGCCCATTGTTGAGCCATTCATCCGCCACCATCACCTCATGTTTCAGCATGATAGTGCACGGCCCCTTGTCGCAAGGATCTGTACACAATTCCCAGAAGCTGAAAATGTGCCAGTTCTTCCATGGCCTGCATACTCACCAGACATGTCACCTATTGAGCTCTGGATCGACATGTACGACAGCGTGTTCCAGTTACCGCCAATATCCAGTAACTTTGCACAGCCATTGAAGAGCAGTGGGACAACATTCTACAGGCCATAATCAACAGTCTGATCAACTTTATGCAAAGGAGATGTCGCGCTGCATGAGGCAAATGGTGAACACACCAGATACTGACTGGTTTTCTGATCCACGCCCCTACTTAAAAAAAAAGTTATATGTAATCAACAGATGCATATCTGTATTCCCAGTAATGTGAAATCCATAAATTAGGGTCTAATGAATTTTTTTGAATTGACTGATTTCCTTATATGAACTGTAACTCAGTAATATATTGCGTTTATATTTTTGTTCAGTGTATTTTCAAGCATGGTGGTGGCTGCATCATGTTATGGGTATGCTTGTCATTGGCAAGGACTAGGGTGTTTTTTAGGATAAAAATAAACAGAATAGAGCTAAAGCACAGGCAAAATCCTAGAGGAAAACCTAGTTCAATCTGCTATTCAACAGACACAGAGACACATTAATCTTTCATCAGGAAAAAAAAAACTTAAACACAAGGCCAAATATACACTGGAGTTGCTTACCAAGACAACATTGAACATTCCTAGTTACCGTTTGGACTTACATCGGCTTGAAAATCTATGGCAAGACTTGAAAATGGCTGTCTAACAATAATCAACAACCAATTTGACAGATTATTAATATTTCTTTTAAGAATGTGGAAATATTGTACAATCGAGATGTGCAAAGATGTTAGACATACCCAGAAAGAGTCACGGCTGTAATCGCTGCCAAATGTGACTGACATTTGTTGGCTCGGGGGTGTGAATGCTTATGTAAATGAGATATTTCTGTATTTAATTTTCAATAAATTTGCTAACATTTCTAAAAACGTTTTCACTTGGTCATTATGGGGTATTTGTGTAGATGGTCGAAAATTATTATTATTATTTTTTAATCCATTTTGAATTCAGGCCGTAACACAGCAAAATATGGAATAAATCAAGGCATATGAATACTTTTTGAAGATTACACAGATTGCCTGACCGACCTTGTAATTTTGTCGTCAAAGAAAAGTATGTAGTACGCGTGCGCGCCCCCTGATCTACGCATGCGCGGCGACAGTTTTTGATCCATCTCCGCCGGTGAATGAACAGAGGACAGAGGTAAAGGCGTGAGGACAATATTTTTTCCTCTATCTGTTAATGTAATAAACATTTTGGATGCTTTCCTTACTGCAGAACGCAATTATTGTCGCAAAATTGGAATGTCCATCAGCCTTGCTGTCCATCAGTCTCTTATAGAGCTGCGTCGTGTGTTGCCTTGTTTAGGCCTCGTTATAGCTAACGTTAGCTACGTTACTAGTCGTCTTTGCTTTGATAACAAAACCCACGAGTCATCATCATAGCTAGCTATCTAGTTATTTATCTCCGTTAGCAAGCTAACCCAGTAAATGTTGTTAGTTAGCCTATGGCTATTTATAGTTAAAGGCTAACCAGGTAGATGATATCTGTAATTGTCTAGCATGTGCATTAGCTAGATGGCCTGTTAAACTTGGTTGTTTTGGGCCCTGTACAGGTACCCCCAAACAAATATTTGTTCAGAAAATAGAAAGTACAAATCATTTGACAGCTACAGCTCTTGTCTTTTGTAAGACCCCCCCCCCCCCATAAAGGCCATAAATCATGCGCAATGGCCATATTCATAGTGTGCAATGTAGGTCAAGTCACTAATAGTGCAAACATTTAGTAGGAAAGGATACACACTGATTGTCATTGTAAAGCAATGCATTTTCTTCTCCATCCACATTACCTTGTATGCATCCTCCACATGCACCGTTGATTTCTCACTTGTTTACAATAGGAAACGTGAATGATGAAAATACGTTTTCTCACCTCGATAACTTGAAAGGCCTGATTGCTAGGGTCATTTTCATATGTCAGGCTTGAAAATCCATTCAGCCTTTTTGGCACAGTGAATCAACTGGTTTTACGGCATGGTCGGAACTAGAAGCACAAGCATTTCGCTACCCTCGCATTAACATTGCTAACCATGTGTATGTGACAAATACAATTTGATTTGATTTGATTTTGAAATGGCCAAGAGACATGTGATCTACTGCTGTCTAGTGGACGAACTGGGAATCTGTTGTATCTCAGGCTCTGTAGTAAACACATTGTTTCCCACCTTTCTAACAGTACTAAGCTTGTGTTTGTCGGACTTAGTTCTGAAACCAAAATGTACTTTGAGGGTAGTATACAATATTATGCGTAGTTTAGAAAATGCCACCAGGGGGCATCAGAGTTGAAGAGGCTAGCTATAAATAGTATGCCACATTTATTAATTCAAAATTTTCTAATTCTAAGGCTTTCTATTATTAACAAAAAGTCCCATACAGAAGACACCTTCATCCAATGACTCGTATGTGTAATGTAATAAAACTGAGAGTCATGATCAAGGGATAGCTAGCTGGCCAACTAAGCGACATTTTCCAGCAGTGAAAATTTGTCTACCCTGCCCATTAATTCTGTTGTTGCTAGTCTCACTATCCCGCCTAGTAGAGGCAGCTGTCAGGAGGCCTAACGTTGTTGTCGTTTTAGCTAAGGTGGTAACTTAACGATATATTATCCAAGCTAACGTTAGCTGATATGATTTAGCTAGCTAGGTATTGTATTAGCTGTAAGTAAATCTGTAACAATCTCCTCCTGTATTGTTTGTTTTTGTTGCTAGATGCCAGTGTTTGTGTTCAATGAAAGCAAGGTAAATGTCAAATGAAGAATCCTTATACAAATAGACCCATTTCCGGGTTGTTGTTTTGACAGGATATAAACCTAAATCAGTTCCGGCAATACACTTAAGCTCGAGCCGTAACTCATGGCCCAGTTTGGGGGACAGAAGAACCCACCGTGGGCGGCTCAGTTCACTGCCACGGGGGTGTCCCAACCCAGCCACTCAGGACAGTCCATGGACCTCAACAGCCTACACTGTGAGTATGACATTTTGCTGGATGACTGCCTTTCCTTCTATAATCTGTACTCATCTGTGGGATACAATTAATGTGAGGTTGAGGCAGGGTTTCAGTTAGGAAAATGTGACGCCGGACATTTGACTGGCAGTATTTTAATTTACCAAACATTTGTGAAATTTACCGGACCCATATACATTGGGTGCATAACCTGATTAGGGTGTCCACCCACGGTGCTCAGAATGACTGACAGAAATCACATTTAGATTATGGTAATTCATTTTCACACCCTAGAGTCTAAATTAATTAACACAATAAAACATTTCCCATCAAAATCCGCCAGTTTTTTTTTGGCAWGGGCTGCGTCTCAATCCACAGCATCTGCCGATGTCGCCCTTCCGCATCTGTGGTGAAGGTGGCAGAGCTGGAGCAGTGTTTGTCAGATCATGAGACATTCCGAAAATCGGTCTTCTCATGAAAACGTCTATAACGTACGAACGGTTTGACCTACAAACTAAAGATGACTCCCACGAACACGATGGTGTTCTCCGTTTTGCTCTACGACCCCCACAAACGTCACAGGACTTGTCTGAAGTCGGTACAGCCGATGTGCCAACTTCTGTCAGTAGTGTCCGAATAGTTTGGGCAACACACTAATATGCTCCCTCTAAGGAAAGGTGAGTCTCTCACGAACAGGTTGGTTGTTTTGCTCTAGGACACCCAGAAGCCTCACAAGACTTGTCTGAAAGTAGCCCGGTACCAGCTTAAAAAATAAATGGAAGTACAGTATATATGGAGATAGTTCTGTGCCTAAAATAGGGGTGCCTAAAATAAGGGGTTAAAAGCATGTCAATCTTTCATAACTTCATTTTTTGAATAGTTTTTTTTTTTACTCTATATTTATCCATGTATGAAGCTGTTATTCATTGTGTTTCTATGGGATAATAGCAGTAAAGCAAATTCTGTTTCATCATATACATACCTTAAGGGGTCCTAATATTCTATGTCACATAGTCATACCAAGGATCATTTAGCTATCTTAAGAATTCCATATGTTAGCTTAGTACACCGAACCCCCAGCTTAGACTCTTAAGGACTTAAGGATTAACAGAACATGAATGTCGAGGGCGATGTGCGGTCTTTCCTACAATATTTTGATGTGCACTGAAGATGTTAGGCTAGTAAATGTGGACAGTTATTCTATGTCAATCTACTATCCCCCATAGTAAAAAAAGTTGACACGTTTTATTGGTCAGCTGGTGGAGAAAGAAATGGCCTATTCCAAACAGACTTTGGGATAGTGGTCGGACGATCGATCCCAAATTCATACAACCAGTAGGCCTAGGCTACATAAAAAAGTTTTTTTTWATGGAAAGGGGGATACCTAGTCAGTTGTACAACTGAATGCATTCAACTGAAATGTGTCTTCCGCATTTAACCCAACCCCTCTGAATCAGAGAGGTGTGGAGGGCTGCCTTAATCGACATCCACATCTAAGCAATGAGTCTGATGCAATAGATCAGAACGTTTATCTTAAAATGTATAATGTTCTTAACATTATAAGCGCAGCAATGCGCACAAGGCATTAGACTACGCACTATTGTTCGTTCCGTAATGCAATTAGCAGGAAAACACCATTGTCAAAAGGACACCGCTCATGCAAGTGGTTTCATGTGACAGAGAAAATAATTTGGTTACTGGGCAATGAAAGAAAGTTGTCTAGGCTACACATTTTGAAGCAGGTAAGACATGCCTCATAATATGTATTAAAATGTTCAGGTTTCAAACAATTAAGTATATGTTTTCAAAATGCATACTGCCTCCAGCTCATTGCAAAGTGGTGTGTGATGCGCTGATGAAGCCTGACTTTTGTTGCCTATGTTTGCTGTTTGAGATGCAGTAGCAGCAGCTTTTGCTGCTGACTGATTTTCTGCTCAAAGGCTTTGTATTTGTATGCTGTAGGCCTACATGTGTGATTAATAAGATGCATAAAGAATATACTGTGCGCCAATTTAATTCCACTAAATTGTGCAAATGTACCTATTGACCGATAAACATATTTCCAATAATAAATAGGCTAAAAAGCATTATTTCGCAAATTGGCCGGTGACAATTTTATTTGTCAGTTTTTCTATTATTATTTTTTGGGACAAAAGCTTGCTATTACCGGATAACGGTAACGCTGGGTTGAGGGTACAGTGCTTGAAGGAAACTGAATCTCACTGATCTCTTTGGCAAAGTTTGTGATGGAGGGGGTTCAGATTAGTCCGCTGGATATTCAAAGTACTATACTTTTTTCTTTCTCTCTCTCCCGTCATTTCTTTTCTCTTTCTTGTTCTGCCGGTCTATCACTCCATTCCTCTCACTTGCCATACATCCTAACACCACTCTTTCTGCATTCTTCTATTCCCACACCCATCTCTCCCCTGCAGCTCTAGGTGTGCAGCAGCCATCTCTCCTGGGTGCGTCTCCCTCTATGTACTCCCAGCAATCGGCCCTGTCTGCAGCCTCCCTCAACTCCCAGTCGTCCGCCTCCAACTACCAGCTTTCCCAACAGACTGCAGCCCTGCAGCAGCAAGCCGCAGCCGCCGCCGCTGCAGCACTGCAACAGGTGAGCTACGCTAGGCTCAGCTTGGCAGTGTTCCGCTAGGCACAATGAAGCTACATGTTCTTTAACAGAATATGATAATATTTGTGACTCACCCCCTGGATTCGGTCTTATGTAGCAAAATGTGAAATTGTGTTTTTTACATTGGATAAAAGTAGAGACTCAGAGCTACAAAATGGTATATTATACACTGCATTTGAGGAACAATGGGAAAGTAATTCTGCTCTGAACTTGTAAACTCACTTTTGAGAAAATCACCTTTGAATGTTTTGGTATCTAGCTCTTCTTTGTCTACACCCATTCAGCATCGTTCACACCCTCTTAAGCTTTAGCCCCACCCATCTTGTTTTGCTCTCAGAGCGCACACTTGACGCACTGGCCGATGATTTGTTTACCTCTGGATAACATGAAAACAGCCTAACCAGCACTGCTGGCAACAATTTAATTACTTTAATTATTTTTTTGCAAACGTTTACTGACACCGGCAATATTCAGCAGGTTTTGTACACACGCCACGTAACATTAGCTAACGAGCCAGCCAGCTAACGTTAGCTAGTTAAACAACAATGAACAAAGTTCCAACAATGTCACAGTACTAGGAGCTAACCAACCAGGTTCAATGTTAGCTAGCTAACATTAGGCTTTAACTAGAAAAGCAAACGGTACTAGGAAACAAAGAATAACGTCAGCTAGGGAGCCAGCCAGCTAACGTTAGCTAGCTAGCTAACAGTACACTTTAGCTTGAAATGAAAGCATCTTCTGTCAAAATTAGAAACGTGTCATATCTGAAAATGTAGCTAGCTATCTTACATTTTCAGATATTACACGTTTCTAATTTTGACAGAAATTATGGACGCGTCTCCCTGTCAGGAATGCCATACCACGGTTGCCCTTAGTTTGAAGATGTAATCCGGAGACAGGGGTTTTCTCCGTCTCTTTACCTATCATACTCTAATTCCACTGATTGCAAAACTTCATCCTCCAGAAAGTGGAGAGCAACACTTATGCAGCTCCACTACACAATACATAAAGAAAAAAGAAAAAACGATTTCGACAGGATTACCAACATAGACTGACGAGCTCAAATTGACAGAAGCCTTGAATATGGCAGACCAATCCGAACTCCTCTCTCGGCATGTCCAGCTCACTCGTTATCTCAGTCAATCATGGCTAGTGGAAAGGTTACTATATTTTTCTGTGGCTTAACCAACAAGGCTCTTAATTTAACAATTTTATTCGTATTTACAGATGGCATACAAGTTTGTTATTAAGGCACATGAAAGTTCACATTTTCGAGAAGGCATTTCTGCCAAAAAAAGACACTTTGATAAAAATACAGAAATAATTCAAACGGCCCTTCTGTGACTTGMGACATATGCCTAGTTTCCTGATTCGGGTCACTGTTATTGTTGTTGTTGCTGGATAAGCTCAGGTAGTAACTTTGGTTTTGTGCCAAATGAACACAACCCAAAAGTCCCCAAAATGGTAGGGAGATACCCCATTGGTTGATCACGTCTAATTTCACCTGAACTTTCTGGATTTTGTTTACTGAAGAAACATTTCCAATGATGAGCATTATTTTGGTCAGACAAACTGGTTTGGGAACCACCGAGGTACAGAGATTGGTAAGCAGCCAAACCTCACTAGACTTGAAGGAGCTGTGATGTTGGAAAACCTGTTCTCGTGTTCTGATTTGTGGGTGATGAACTGATAAACACCCCCACACCATGAGACAGATCAGTGTGAACAACATATTCTTTAGATTCTGAGTGAAAGTCTGAGAAAAATAACCCTTTTTTTCTTCTCATCGCTGTGGTTGAGTATGAAGTCACTAACTGTTTAGTAAATGGTCTTCCCTTCAAAGCAACATCAAGTCATTTDAACTTTTTCTCTGTCTCATCTCGCTTATTGTTTTAGTCTCAAATCAACTCGGCCTTGCAGCAGTATCAGCAACAGCAGCAGCAGCAGCAACAACAACAGCAACAACAGCAACAGCAGCAGCAGCAGCAACAACAGCCTCCTCCTCAGCAGCCTCCTCCTCAGCAGCTCTACAATGTACCCCATCAGGTGAGACACATGGTCATTACACCAAGTGAAATACCCTGTTCTAGGTTGAGTAGGATGACGTTTCTCTTAGAAGCTATTGACCTTATGTGTTTTGAGTTTTGCCCCTGATGGCTATGATTGGAGAATATGTTTAGTATGTCATATAATGTTAGTTCATATGACGATCAATCTGGAATTCCTAATGTCTTCAATCTCTCCTAATGAGCACATATCTTTCCTTTTTAGTTATACAAAATATTCTGTTTTCCTGTCATGGAGTCAGTAATATGACATTCTGTGGTGGACCTTGGTACAGTTATAAAGGCTTTGAGAATATCTGGAGTAGTGCTCTGTTGTTGGGGGTTTGATACATGTTTTTGCTGCTTGGTTTGTAAACGAATTAGAGCTTGTCAGCAAAACTGTCGAACTGGGCAGAGTTCCAGAACTTTAACCCACTTTAAGAACACTTGAGTGTTCTAACCCAGAGCAGCCAGTTCATATCACGTCAGTTAGACCTCTCACTCACTGAGTCACAGGATTTCATTGACAAATGGGTTTCACTTAGATAAAAGAAAATGGCATCCGTGTTTGTCAAATCAGATTTTTTAGAGGCTAGACTCTGCAGCATAGTTTCCCCTTTTGTTCTCTTTGACCTATGTAGTAGTTGTCTTATATTACATTCCACAGGAGGTTGGTGGTACCTTAATTGGGGATAACGGGCTTGTGGTAATGACTGGAGCGGAATCAGTGGAATGATATCAAATACAGTTGAAGTCGGAAGTTTACATACACCTTAGCCAAATACATTAACTCAGTTTTCACAATTCCTGACATTTAATCCTAGTAAACATTTCCTGTCTTAGGTCAGTTAGGATCACCACTTTATTTTAAGAATGTGAAATGTCAGAATAATAGGATAATTATTTCTTTCAGCTTTTATTTCTTTCATCACATTCCCAGTGGGTCAGAAGTTTACATGCACTCAATTAGTATTTGGTAGCGTTGCCTTTAAATTGTTTAACTTGGGTCAAATGTTTTGGGTAGCCTTCCACAAGTTTCCCACAGTAAGTTGGGTGAATTTTGTCCCATTCCTCCTGACAGAGCTGGTGTAACTGAGTCAGGTTTGTAGGCCTCCTTGCTCGCACATGCATTTTCAGTTCTGCCAACAAATTTTCTATAGGATTGAGGTCATTGCTTTGTGATGGCCACTCCAATACCTTGACTTTGTTGTCTTTAAGCCATTTTGCCACAACTTTGGAAGTATGCTTGGGGTCATTGTCCATTTGGAAGACCCATTTGCGACCAAGTTTTAACTTCCTGACTGTTGTCTTGAGATTTTGCTTCAATTTATCCACATAATTTTCCTACCTCATGATGCCATCTATTTTGTGAAGTGCACCAGTCCCTCCTGCAGCAAAGCACCCCCACAACATGATGCTGCCACCCCCGTGCTTCACGGTTGGGATGGTGTTCTTCGGCTTGCAAGCCTCCCCCTTTTTCCTCCTAACATAACGATGGTCATTATGGCCAAACAGTTGTATTTTTGTTTCATCAGATCAGAGGACATTTCTCCAAAAAGTACAATCTTTGTCCCCATGTGCAGTTGCAAACATAGTCTGGCTTTTTTATGGCAGTTTTGGAGCAGTGGCTTCTTACTTGCTGAACGGCCTTTCAGGTTATGTCAATTATAGGACTCGTTTTACTGTGGATATAGATACTTTTGTACCTGTTTCCTCCAGCATCTTCACAAGGTCCTTTGCTGCTGTTCTGGGATTGATTTGCACTTTTCGCACCAAAGTACATTAATCTCTAGGAGACAGAACACGTCTCCTTCCTGAGCGGTGTGACGGCTGTGTGGTCCCATGGTGTTTATACTTGCGTACTATTGTTTGTAGAGATGAACGTGGTACCTTCAGGCATTTTGAAAATGCTCCAAAGGATGAACCAGACTTGTGGAGGTCTACAATTATTTTTCTGAGGTCTTGGCTCAAAATCTTTTGATTTTCCCATGATGTCAAGCAAAGAGGCACTGAGTTTGAAGGTAGGCCTTGAAATACATCCACAGGTACACCTCCAATTGACTCAAATTATGTCAATTAGCCTATCAGAAGCTTCTAAAGCCATGACATAATTTTCTGGAATTTTCCAAGCTGTTTAAAGGCACAGTCAACTTAGTGTATGTAAACTTCTGACCCACCCGAATTGTGATACAGTGAAATAATCTGTCTGTAAACAGTTGTTGGAAAAATGAATTGTGTCATGCACAAAGTAGATGTCCTAACTGACTTGCTAAAACTATAGTTTGTTAACAAGAAATTTGTGGATTGGTTGAAAACGAGTTTTTATGACTCCAACCTAAGTGTATGTAAACTTGCTACTTCAACTGTACATCAGACATGGTTTCCAGGTGTTTGATGCCATTCCGTTTGCATCGTTCCAGACATCATTATGAGCCGTCCTCCCCTCTGCAGCCTCCTGTGCTGCATTCCCTAGGAATGTTATTTTTTTTTTGTGCAAATTATTGATGTTCAACCAACTTGAAAAATACCTCACTAATGCTGGTCACTTGATATGTGTCAATCAAACAATGTAATGTTTACTCAATGAAATACTTATTGCAATTTCTGCATTTGTGTGTGTACCCCGTCTCTTCAGCAACATCAACAACATACAGACTCATACGGGGTAAATGATTGATGTTCAACTCACACAGACAACTGAATCGCCTTGATTTGAAAAAGGCTATACTCATATGTATCAATCAACAAATGTATTATTTACTCAATGAAATACTTATTGCAATTTCTGCGTGTGTGTATCCCGTCTCTTCAGCAACATCAACAACATACAGACTCCTACGGGGTAAATGATTGATGTTTGCAACTCGCACAGACAACTTTGAATCGCCTTGATTTGAGAAAAGCCATACTCATGATATCTATCAATCAACAAATGTATAGTTGACTCAATGAAAGACTTATTGCTATTTCTGCGTGTTTGTGTGCCCTGTCTCTTTAGCAACATCAACAGCATACAGACTTATACGGGGTAAGCAGCAGCGGTTCCCAGCCGCAGCACAGTCAAATCAGTCAAATCACAAGGCACTTCATTCTTGGTGCTGGGGTGTGGAATGTACTCTATTCTATATACACACAGTAGTAACTGTTCTCTTTCTATCTATCTCTATCTATCATTCTCTCTACAGCTCCCCCAGCCCCAGCAAGCGCTGCTTTCACAGGTAGGCTGATTAGGAACAAACTTGTCTTTCTTGTAAATTTAATGCACCTTTCAGAAAAAGTATTGCCACTTAAGTCATCTTGTCTTGAGTAGAATTATTTAGTCAAATATAATAGGCCTAAAAAGGTGCCATTTTGTCATGAAAATTCCAAACGCGCCCTTGTTATAAGTAGGCTGTGATTTTGGAAGCATGCGGTACAAAACCAAAGCTATTGGGGAAGGAATTGTGAATGCATCATAATAGTCTAACGTGACCGTGTCTCTTTTTCTGCCATCTGCGCGGATGTTGAAAGAACTGGAGTGGTGAAAACAAATTCCCGGTAGGCATCCCCACCTTATCACTTTTCAGTTTTAAATCCAGGTTACATGTTTTAACCTTCTTCATAGCCAAATACAATAACAGGACATGTATGGCCACAATGAGTGTAATTATCAACACCTTTTAATAAATGAGAACCGCTAAGGGACATTTGATTCAATTAAATCGCAAATAACATGATAGGTTCCATATACAGTAGACACTTCAAACAGTTCCATTATTAAATACACAGATTTAGAATTTAGTGGGACTTCATACAATTCATCCATTTAGAACTTATACAGAAGGTAGTAGTAGGATGAAGTTGTCCCTGAACACTGACCTATAACTTTCCTCCTCCCCAGCCCCCCGTGGCTCTCCCCACCAGCCTCTCTCTGTCCAACCCCCAGCAGACAGCCCAGATCACCGTGTCCTACCCCACGCCTCGCTCCAGCCACCAGCAGCAGAGCCAGCAGCAGAGCCAGCCCCAGAAACAGCGCGTCTTCACCGGCGTTGTCAACAAGCTGCATGACACATTCGGCTTTGTGGATGAGGACGTCTTCTTCCAGCTCAGGTGAGTGTTCAGACTCTGGCCCAAGTCCTCTCAGATCTCCACAAGTGCATAGAGTTTAGGAGTCCTTTTAGGATTGGGCCACAGAAGACATCGGACCAATTGTCTTTTTTCCCATGGGTTTTCTATATTTTGCTGATTGCATTCCTAATTTGTGTACCTTTTATTCTAAAGCAGTAATGTTTTGTTTAATTTCAAGTGTGAAGTCTCCGTATATTGCAGTTTCTAAAGCAATTTCAAGTGGGTAAATAATGGGTGATGTCTCCACAGTGCGGTGAAGGGGAAGACCCCCCAGGTGGGTGACAGGGTCCTAGTGGAGGCCGTGTACAACCCCAACATGCCTTTCAAATGGAACGCCCAGCGCATTCAGACCTTACCTCAGCTGGCCAACCAATCGGTGAGCCTCACCTAGCCCCTACACACACATGGGACACATTCAGTAGACAGTCCTGAAGTAAAACTGAATAACTTTTGTCTCCCTACTGAATATGATCCTGGTGACCCTGTCAACAGCTAAAACCAAAGCCTTACGCCTTGATCAGATTGACAGCGTCATTTCGTTTTGGTACACCAGAAGTACATTCATTTCCAATGGAACTCTGCATTTGCCTTGCAGCATTGGGTTGCAGAGGCATTTGCAGTGCGTTGTGTACAATTGTGTACAGATCCTTTCGACATGGGGCCGTGCATTATCATGCTGAAACATGAGGTGATGGTGGCGGATGAATGGCACGACAATGGGCCTAGCTTATGTCTGCCCATGCCATAACCCCCCCCTCCCGCTACCATGGGGAACTCTGTTCACAACGTTGGCATCATCAGCAAACCGCTTGCCCACACAACGCCATACACGCCGTCTGCCATCTGCCCGGTACAGTTGAAACTGGGACACTTTTCCCGCGTGTCAGTGGCCATCGAAGGTGGGCATTTGCCCACTGAAGTCTGTTACAATGCTGAACTGCAGTCAGGTCAAGACCCTGGTGAGTAAGGTGAGCACTCAGATGAGCTTCCCTGATACGGTTTCTGACAGTTTGTGCAGAAATTCTTCAGTTGTGCAAACCCACAGTTTTATCAGCTGTCCGGGTGACTGGTCTCAGACGATCCCGCAGGTGAAGAAGCAGGATGTGGAGGTCCTGGTGGACATTCGTGCAGTCTGCATGCTCCCTCAACATGAGACATCTGTAGCGTTGTGTGACAACTGCACATTTTAGTGCAATTTTATTGTTGCCAGCACAAGGTGCACCTGCGTAAAGATCATGCTTCTTTATATGCCACACCTCTCAGGTGGATGAATTGTCTTGGCAAAGGAGAAATGCTCACTAACAGGAATTTAAACAAATTTGTGCACAAAATTTGACCAACACTTTACATGTTGCGTTTATATTTTTGTTCAGTATAGTAGCTAAAGGTGAATGTTGAACTTTTGTTGCACACGTATCTACAAAAAATCTTGGCTTACATAATGAAGAAGGTTACAACTGCAGAATTTATTACTCAGTATTGATGCAATGATGAAGGCGGCAGGTAGCCTAATGGTTAGAGCCAGTAACCGAAAGATTGCTAGATCGAATCCCCGAGCTGACAAGGTAAAAATCTGTCGTTCTGCCCCTGAACAAGGCACTGTTCCTAGGCTGTCATTGTAAATAAGAATTTGTTCTTAACTGACTTGCCTAGTTAAATAAAGGTTAAATATTTTTTTTTTTAAATGACACTGTCGTTCTGATCGAGGCATACGCCAGTGACACCTTCCACCTCAATTTGAATGCTTCCAGGGTTTAATTCCAACCTGATCATTGGCTCGCTCTTCCCGTCTGCCCTGCTTGACTCACTCTCTGATTTTAAATGTAATGTAAGCCTACATGTAGCCTACTTGTAGCCTTCAAGCAGTATAGATGGAGCCATTGCCATATTCACCCTCCGATCTCAGTGCAGAGGTGAAGTTTGAGAGTGATCAGATTGGAACCCAGCCCTGTGTGTGTCTGTTATTAACCACTCTGATCTCCACCCCTCCTCCCCTAGCTTCAGCAGCAGCCCCAGTCCTTACCTCCAGTTCCCCCACAGTTGAGCAGCTTCTATGCTGACCAGGGAATGCAGCAGCGCTACTCAGACATGCACTCCGTCGGCATGGACAACAGACAAAATGTAACCCCCCCCCCCCCCCACATACACACCTCTATGGCCCTCTTATTCTCTTTCTTTTTTCTTTATACATATTCCTACTTCTTTCACACAATGTGTGCTTCTCCCTCCTCTCTTATATTCTCTTCTATTCTCTCTCCTCAACTTTCTGTCTTCTCTCTCTTTTCCTTCTTCAAGCTGAGCATTTATTTGTGTTTCAGACCCAGATGGTTTCCTGATCTATAAAAGCACATATAATGCATTGAATACATTTTATCTCAGGGCCTTAAGGTCTGTCAGAAAATGTTTCTGAATGCAATCTAAATGTCTACGCATATATTTGGGGCTTTTCTAACAGTGAAATCAATGAAGATTTTCTCAACCGGGGAAATTTGCAATTTTGAAGGTGCAATCCATAAGATTTCCTTTCATTGTTGATTTAGGCTAACCATGCGAGTCCCATTGATGGTAATGTTTTTTGTGTTTTTCGCTTACATTTTTACAGACATTAAAGAAGTTAAATCAACAAATACTAGGATTTCTAGGATATCTTTCAGAATGCACTTTTGACACACTTTTTCTTCACTTCTCTGACCCTTCTTCAATGTTATGATTTTCACACATGATTATCACCTTTTCACCTCACAAACAGGTTAGGAACTACTATCAAACTACTATCAAAGTTCTCCATACATCAAACAGAAAGTCATACACCTATCATTCCATGGTTTGCAGAGTTTTACAACTTCACCTTTTTGTCGTTTTTTTTTCGTGGAACCTGTCCTGTCTTTGCAGATAATGCAGACCGAATATATGCTACTTTGGCAGTAGTTTTCTCGTTTGTTGACAGAATTTAGTCACTGTACCTGATTGAAACAACTGACTTGCCAAAAAAAAACATTTTGGGTGAAAGAAATGGACGCCTTCCAAACCTCACTCCTTTAGGTCTGTTTTGCTTTAGCACATGGTTACCTGTTGGCAGCGGCACAAACCTCATTTGGTGTATGTCCTCTTTGCATAATGATATCCATGAAGCACATTTCTTTAACTTAAGCTCATATATGGGACAAGAAATCAAAATAAATCACTTACTCTGGTAAGATACCTCATGGGACAGCTCTGGGGTAATGCTAACCTCTTTTCTCCCATACCCCACCCCAGAGCCAGCCTCCAGGCCCTAATATGATGAAGCCGGGTCCCAACATGCTCCAGTCTCTGCCTCCCCCCACCAATTTCAATGTACAGGCCCAGGGTCCTCCTCCTCCCCTGCTCCAGGCCCAGCTCTCTGCTGCCTCCTTGGCCCCGCTCCTCCATAACCCCCCTCCGCCCCTGCTATCACAGCCACCACCCAAAGGTAGGGGGCACTATGATGTCGATTTGTGTTTTTCTTATGCTTTTAGATTTAGTTGCTACTTTTGCAGAAAATAAAGAAATGATTTGTAATATATCTGTCTGTGTTTATGTATTTGTCTGTCTGTGTCTGTTTCTCTTTCTCACTTTGCGTGTTTCCCCTTTCCTCTAGATGTGTTCTCAGGAGGTCTGCTTCAGCCCCCAGTGAGGATGATGCCTCAGCCCGTCCGGCGTCTGGACCCCTCCCCCCGCTTCCCCAACCGTAATGACCGCCCTGAACTCATCCTCAGGACCAAGGATGAACGCAGTCGTGAAAGAGACCGTGAGCGCAGGAGGTCCAGAGAGCGCTCTCCCATACGTAAACGCTCCAGGGACCGTTCTCCGAGACGTGATCGCTCCCCACGCCGACCTCGTAGGGTGGTGCCTCGCTACACCGTCCAGTTCTCCAAGTTCAGCCTGGACGGGTGGGTCGACCAATCATTATAATGATTGGTCAGTTTCAGATTTTCATTGCTACTATATCTGGGTGTAATCTCGAAAACCCGACCATTGGCAACACAGTGACTAGGGTCTGATTTAAATGATGGACTCTTGGCATAGAGGAACTACACCACTGCCTACATCACTAGTTTATCCGTTTGAATAAAATGCTAAATAGTAGCTAGCAAGATGGAGATCACGGAGGTCATCTTTAATGAGTGCATTTCACAAGTGGCTAGTTTGCATCAACTACCTTAACTAAAACCACTGAAAAGGTTTTTCCTGCACACTTTGGTTTTCAATTGTGACGTTCTGGCTTGTCTTCCTTTTAATTTTGGGGGAGAGTCCCCTGAATTAGTTTTTTTCCCTTCATAGACAGTGACATAGTTTCTCTATGCCAAAAGAGTCAATTGAAACCAGAGGGGTATACTACGAAGGAAGCTAGATCTACTCAGGGTTTTCTAAAGCTAGCCAGCTTCAGTTAGCTTCACATTCCAGCACAGGCTTCCTCCTTACAAAAGTTTTACTGTGCTTGAAGTTTCAAATGCATTCTGTCATTATTAAATGTGTAATGTGATAGGTATTTTAACATGACTAGTTTTTAACACATAATAAATGAACACTTCCTCAAATGAAGGGGAGGATGACGCGATCTTTGCGAAAGGGAGGAAATCTGATTTAATTTATCCTCAACTCGCGGTTCAGACACTTCATTCGGGATAAATGGAGTTAGCCCTGAGTTAGCCTGCCTCGGAGCAGGTTAGTTTTGAAGCGTTCGTTGCCATAGAAATCAACCTGGCTAAAAGGTGAGCCACTTTCGTGGTACTGGTTATCCCGAGTTGAACTCGAGAGTTGACCAAAGTTACCTCAGTAACTCCTCAAACCTGATTCGTAGTATAGGGCTCTGACCCTAGTCACTGTGTTGCCTAGGGTCGGGCTTTTGTCACTACTCAGGGGTGCAGCAGTTGACTTTAGAACTGTGTGTGTGTAGGGGCCTCCCGAGTGGCGCATTGGTCTAAGTGCTAGAGGCGTCTCTACAGATTCSGATTCGATCCCGGGCTGTGTCACATCCGGCCGTGACCGGGAGACCCATGACGCGGCGCACCATTGGCCCAGCATCRTTAGGGGAGGGTTTGGCCGGCAGGGATGTCCTTGTCCCTTCGCGCTCTAGCGACTGCTGTGGCAGGCCGGGCGCATGCACGCTGACACGGTCGCCAGTAGTACGGTGTTTCCTCCAACATATTGGTGCGGCTGGCTTCCGGGTTAAGCGAGCAGTGTGTCGAGAAGCAGTGCGTTTTGGTAGGGTCATGTTTCGGAGGACACATGGCTCGCGATATTCACCTCTATCCGTACTGGAGTTGCAGTGATGGGACAAGACTGTAGCTACCAATTTGGATATCACGTAATTTGGGAGAAAAAGGGGTAAAAAATAAGAAGTGTGTGTGTGTAGTGGAGGACTAGGTGAACTGTATATATTCCCGGGTTTCGGCACCAACTCGGAGCCTCTCGGGGCCTTTCTTACAGTGTACATAGAGTCTTCGGTCTGCTCGCTGTTTCTCGTGTGTCCCTGTTTCTGATTGTTATAAAGAAGTGCATGTGAGGAGGTAAATTGAGGTTGTATTAAAGATGTTTTGTAATTGATAAAACAATGCTATGTGGCTGCATTGAAGCAGGTTCTAGGTGCTTTGCTAGAACCGTTTGTAGTGACTACATTTGGTAGAACTGTACTATTTTCTTTCCCCTCCAGTTCTAACTGTGACATGATGGAGCTGAGGAGACGCTATCAGAGCCTGTACATCCCCAGTGACTTCTTTGATGCTGTGTTCACCTGGGTGGATGGCTTCCCCCTGCAACGGCCCTTCCAGTTCGGCAACTACTGTAACTTCCACATCATGCACAAGGAGGTGGACTCTCTGGTCAAGAACACTGCGGTGCTGGACCCTCCCGATGCCAACCACACATACAGTGCTAAGGTAGGGTATACACACAGACAGGTTGCATGCGCATACACCTGTACAGCGCTATGTTGTGATACATACATACACACACACACCTACTAATACCACTTACAGTGCTAAGGTATTCCACACACACCCTCACCTGTCCTGTCTGTTGTAATGCATTGAATAGGTGATGTTGCTGGCCAACCCCAGTCTAGAAGAGCTCTACCATAAGTCCTGTGCTCTGGCTGAGGACCCTCAAGAACTCAGAGACTCCTTCCAGCACCCCGCCCGCCTCATCAAGGTCAGTTAGGTGTCAACCAATCAGGTGTTTTTCCCTAGCCTGGCGTACGGTATGTCTAAGTTATAGAGTCGCATGGCTTAGGCTTGTTTTTGACCTCTTGTTTGTCTCTCTTTCGGTCTCTCTCTGTCGCTCAGTTCCTGGTGGGGATGCGGGGTAAGGACGAGGCCATGGCCATCGGGGGCCACTGGTCCCCCTCCCTGGATGGAGCGGAGCCTGAGAAGGACCCGGCCGTGCTCATAAAGACAGCCATACGCTGTTGTAAGGCCCTCACAGGCATAGACCTGAGTCTCTGCACTCAGTGGTAAGTCCTGCTCTTTTCTCAACCTCCTTTCTCTCTTTTCTATCGCTGTCTTTTCTCTGTCTATAACTAGGCCAGTGGTAGTATTATAAGGTTTTGTTAACTCCCAACGATTACTATATAGCTTTTTTTTGTTGGTTTTTGGACATTAATGACTGATTCTGTCATTTGATTTGCCTCTTAATTATTTTTTGTTTTCCAATGTCTTTGGCTACCATATGACGCCGTCCTGCTTCTATCTATCTTTGTATATCTATGTTGTGGATGATTGAATGCATTGATTTTTGTGGCTCGAAGCGCAGTCTCCCGGACCAGAAGACACCACCATTACTTTTCGTGTTTTAAATGTTTTCTTTTCATTCTGTTAAATATCTTACATATTTAACTTCTTGCTTTCACTGTCCTGTCCTCTGATTCTGTGTCTTCTCTCACAAACTCTCCCGTCCGTGAGGTCGTAAGCTACACAAACACAGAAATTCTGAGCTTTGATTGACTGATGGCGAGGGTTGAGACGGGTTTGGGGTGTTACCAGGCTTGATGTTTTGTCAAAACAAAAAATGGCCGCTGTTATCCCTGAAAACCAATGGACAACCACTAGGAGAGCTGCAGACTGGGTTCCATGCTAATGTTGTGTGTTGGGGGGGAAACTGTAACAAGTTCAAAAGTCATTGGGGGGGTAATGTAGCCTAGGCTAGCCCTAGCCCTGTTTTTGAGAGTTGTCTCTGACCCCAATGTTTCTTTCCAATGCGCCTTCTTCCTTTGCGACAGGTATCGTTTTGCAGAGATTCGCTATCATCGCCCTGAGGAGACTCACAAGGGGCGGACAGTGCCCGCACATGTGGAGACAGTGGTTTTGTTTCTTCCGGATGTTTGGCATTGTCTTCCTACCCGCTCAGAGTGGGAAGGGCTGTCGCGGGGACTTCGGGAGCAGCTGGCTGAGAAGCTGTCCGCGGAGCGGAAGGAGGCTGACGGAGAACAGGCACTGAACCGCTAATCCCTCTTCTCATTTCCCCCGCTTCTCACAGGAAGAACACAGCCACAGGATATTCACTAGACATAACCACCCCAGATACACACAGTACATTATGTTATACAAATCTAAACACACACAGAGGGCAAACCAGTTATCACCATCATTGCAGGCAGGATATTGAACTACCTGGTCCCCTTTAGGTTCAGTTCCTCTCACTGGTCCCCCCCTCTCCTACCGTCCTGCTACCTGGTCCTAACCCCACTGTCCCCTCCCTACACCCCCACCTTCCCTCACACTCAGCAGACACAGTGGACGGAGACTAGGTCTTATCTGAATGACAATGCCGCGACTGGCCAATCAGCTTCCAGCTTTATAAATTACTCATAATTGGGTACTAAACTGGATATAGCCTCATTTTAATTGGCTTTATTTGCTTGTGCCAAAATCACAATGAATAAAAAATGAACCCGCTTGCAATTTTGGCTGCTTGCATGAGGGGAGGATAAAATGACATTATTTGATTATTTGCTTGGGACCGCTGAGGATTCTAAAAGAGAATGCTGGAACCTGCAGAGCTAGTTGCATTGGCATGTGTTTGTTCTAGATTTTGTTATAGTTTTTCTTCAGTTCAATATCTGCTGAACTTGAAAAGAGAGAAAAAACCCTTCCCTAAGTTCTGTCTGTCGTCTGTTCCTGTTTTGATTGGACTGTATCTAGAGCTTGGTTTGTTCCAGGGCAGTTGTTTGGACAGATGGTTTTCTATGATCTTTTAGAACCTAAACAGAACCAAAATAATGCAGAATCCTGAACTATCCAAATCAGAATCTCTGCCAGACTAGGATGGCTAGCTAGGGAACCCACATACAGACAGTTGGCATACACACTGAGTTTGGCAACACAAGCTTTGAGTTGAACCTGATGTACCTACCACTACACAGATACAGACCACACCCCCTTTGGAACCCACTGTCATTGATTTACCTTTTTGTGTTCCACAGAACGTGATTGATTGGCCGCTGGGGATGGGGGGAGGGGCATTGGTTTTCCGTGATAAAGGTTTTATATTAAAGAGCTAGAGGGCGTCCCTGTGTTACCTACTACCCACCCTGCAGTAGCAGAGGACTACTTTATCATCCCAGAGCAACTCACTAGGACCAGAGAAACTATCAGACACATGATGTGAAGGATCACCTTTTGTTTTTTCACTATTTAAAACGACAGGAGAACGACTGTTTTAATGGTTTTCTGTCCCTCTTTCTTTTTCTTTCTCTATCTCTCTATCTCGGTTGGACGTTTCTTTCTCAAAGGAGGAAGAGGAGAAGGATGAAGAAGATTCAAAGGAGGTGACCACCCCGACACACTGGACTAAGCTTGATCCGAAATCAATGAAGGTAGTATTCGATAGTTGATAGTTGAATAGCCTATACTTGAGAAATGTCTGAATATTACTCAGTACAAAGTTAGTTACTTCGACTTTTAAAGCCACTTAGCAGATATACTTTTATTTAGAGTACAGTGAGTGCATAGCCTACATTTTTAGTATGTAATGCAGGATTTGAACCCACAACCTTGGCATTGCTAGCGAGTCAGGATACTGTTCATCTGATGTGCTATTAGTTGTTTTGGTTCAGGTGGTTCCCCACATCTATACCTGGCGTCATCTGGAACTGTGCAACTTAACAACAATCCTAACCAAAAAATTGCATGGGGTGAAATGGTCCGGGATAGGGGAGGATTCAGGGTCTCCCTGGATAATTTTATTTAGGACTGAGAAGCTCAGTTCTGGCTTTTTAAAGGACATTCTACTAGAAAATTATACTGAAAGAATCTAAAATATAATTTCCACCTCCAGAAATGAGCCCAATAACATAATGGTAAAATTATTTAAACATAAAACACAGAAAAAATATCTTATAAACGCAGATCTAAAATACTTCTTATTGTACATTATGCTCGGCTTCAGTCAGCGTTCGCTCCAAATCAGAATGTAAAATTACAAATTTTGTGCTTCAGTTGCACTTCTCAACTCAGATGAAATATCTTTGCTCTCTTCATTGGATCACCAGACAGCGCTCTGACTGCTGTGTAGACTACTTTTCTCCGGTACTTTCCTTCTGTGTAGTTTTTTTCTCTGGTAGCAAGTTAAAATGCAAGATTGACTTCAAGCGAAACATTAGGAAATGTAGCTGGGTAGATTCTTTCTATGATAAACATTAGAAATATGATGGCCTTGCATCGTTTTTGCAAAACAAACACACTAATGTATTTTGTGTGAAGAAAAACTATAGTCGCACACCCCTTATCACTCCATTGTTGACTTTCAATATAACACTCAGGTTAAATGGTTTTGAAAATACAGGTTTCTGAAAGCTAATGCGACCCCTGGACCAGGCATAACGTTATAGCCAATTGATACAAATCATCATATCATTATGCCGGGTAGGTTAAGTTTATTTTGCCGTTAACATTTAATTTGGAAAGTTTTATGGGAAAGGCTTTTAGAAATTGTGTAGGCCATCTCTAGGGCACTCGGAAAGAATAGCACAGTTAAACCTAGCGTTACAATTGTTCTCTGGGTGATTTATTTATATTTTTGTGGGGGTCGCACTGATGCTCCCAAAATAAAATGTCAGGTCACACAGCAAAATATCTAGGCTCGACCAAAATTGTCACACTTTAGAGCCCTGATCACAAGTCATGTCAATGCATTCTTGTCTGTAGCACCTCAGCAGGGCTAGCATTTTGGTAGTTTACTAGTGCACTTATATTTTGTTATGTATTGTGTGTCTCATTCCAGCATTCCTGTATTGATGTGTAGTAAAGTGGTACAAAAAAAGCAGCTGACGCAATCCATTTGTTCAGCACAAAATACATATATTTTTTTTTATAAACAATACGTGGGAGCTTCCTATTTTGAATCACATTGTATATCCAATCCATCCTAAATGTGTAACAAAATAATTATAAATGATGAACTGACCACCTCTCCTGTAGGTGAATGACCTGCGCAAAGAGCTAGAGTCACGCTCCCTGAGCTCTAAGGGGTTAAAATCCCAGCTGATCGCACGCCTCACCAAGCAGTTGAAAGTGGAGGAGCAGGTAGAGGAGGCCAAGGAGCCTGAGAAACCAGAGAGCCAGGTCCCTGATGAGGAGGAGCCTCAACACATGGAGGAAGACAGAGAGGTACAGTACAGGAGACTAGGCTACTGACGACTAAGACACTTACTGCTAGGACACTTGTGTCTACTGTACTAACACCAAAGCTGGACAGAGGTATGCTTTTAGTGCATTTAGCTACAGTTAGCACAATGACAAACAGCATCACCAGGGATGGCTTACTTGAATGGGTCCACTGATTTCTTGTTTCTGATTATCCATCTCTTCATCCCATCTCTCTGACTGTCTGTCCGTCAGGAGGAGGAGAGGAAGAAGCAGGAGGAGTTGGAGCGCCAGCGCAGAGAGAAGCGCTACGTCCTGCCAGACGAGCCCACTATCATAGTTCACCCCAACTGGGCGGCCAAGAACGGCAAGTTTGACTGCAGCGTCATGTCTCTGAGCGTGCTACTGGACTACAGGGTGGAGGACAACAAGGAACACTCCTTCGAGGTGAGACAACAGTCACACACACAAACACTCACACTTTCAGAGGACATTCAGGACACACACACAAAGTCTCAGGACACTCAGTGAACACGAACAAACACACATGTATTAGCAGCAGCTGCACTGAGTATTGGTATCTCCCAGTCATACACTGAATTTGACACCCCGTTCACGAAAATGGTTTGCTCCTACAGACGTTGAGTCACTGGCTGTGGCTTGCTATATAAAGCAGGCATCGAGGCATTCAGTTACTGTTTGATTGGTTAGAATGGACAAAACGAGTGACCTAGTCACACCATTTCAGTATCTCAGAAACTGTCTGCCTCCTGGGATTTTCACGCACGACATTATCTAGGGTTTAAAGAGAATGGTACTACAAACAAAAAACATCCAGTCAATGATACTGTTCCCTCTAAGCTGCGTTCATGCACAGGTGCACAGCTCCCCTCGGACTGCCGCACAGAAGAAATACCACCTTCCCCAGAGAAGCACGAGATTGAACTTCACTCAACTTTCTAGAGTTTTCCCCTTTAGTTAACACTATCAAGAACGGCATCTCGGAAAGCACCACTCGTTGGTCCTTGTGGTGTAATGGCGTAGGGAATGTTTTCCTAGCACACGTTAGGTCCCTTGATACCAATTGAGCAACGTTTGAACGCCACACCTTGTAGAATCCATGCCCCGCAGAATCCAGGCTGTTCTCAAATTGTATTTGTCACATCCGCCGAATTCAACAGGTGTAGTAGACCTTACCGTGAAATGCTTACTTACCTTAACCAACAATGCAGTTAAAAAAATTTAGTTAAAATATTTACTAAATAAACAACAAACCAAAAAAAAACAATAACGAGGCTATATACAGGGGGTACCGGTACCGAGTCAATGTGTGGGGGTACAGGTTAGTCGAGGTAATTTGTGCATGTAAGTAGGGGTAAAGTAACTATGCATAGATAATAAACAGCGAGTAGCAGCAGTGTAAAAACAAAGGGGGGGGGGGATAGGTGTCAATGTAAATAGTCTGGGTGGCCATTTGATTAATTGTTCAGCAGTCTTATGGCTTGGGGGTAGAAGCTGTTAAGGAGCCTTTTGGACTTAGACTTGGCGCTCCGGTACCGCTTGCCGTGCGATAGCACAGAGAACAGTCTACGACTTGGATGACTGGAGTCTTTGACAATTTTTGGGGTCTTCCTCTGACACCACCTAGCATTTAGGTCCTGAATGGCAGGAAGCTTGGCCCCAGTGATGTACTGTGCCGTACGCACTACCCTCTGTAGCTCCTTGCGGTCTGATGCCGAGCAGTTGCCATACAAGCCGGTGATGCAACCGGTCAGGATGCTCTCGATGGTGCAGCTGTAGAACTTTTGGAGTATCTGGGGACCCATGCCAAATCTTTTCAGTCTCCTGTGGGGATAAAGGTGTTGTTCGGCCCTCTTCACGACTGTCTTGGTCTGTTTAGAACATGATAGTTTGTTGGTGATATAGACACCAAGGAACTTAAAACTCTCGACCCGCTCCACTTCAGCCCCGTCTATGTTAATGGGGGCCTATTCGGCCCTCCTTTTCCTGTAGTCCACGATCAGCTCCTTTGTCTTGCTCACAATGAGGGAGAGGAGGTATCCTGGCACCACACTGCCAGGGCTCTGACCTCTTTCCTGTAGGCTGTTTCATCATTGTCGGTGATCAGGCCTACCACTTTTTTGTGTCGTCAGCAAACTTAATTATGGTGTTGGAGTCGTGCTTGGCCACGCAGTCATGGGTGAACACGGAGTACAGGAGGGGACTAAGCACGCACCCGTAAGGGTCCCAAGTGTTGTGGATCAGCGTGGCAGATGTGTTGTTGCCTACCCTTACCACCTGGGTGCTTCCTATCAGGAAGTCCAGGATCCAGTTGCAGAGGGAGGTGTTTAGTCCCAGGGTCCTTAGCTTATTGATGAGCTTTGAGGGCACTATGGTGTTGAACGCTGAGCTGTAGTCAATGAACAGCATTCTCACATAGGTGTTCCTTTTGTCCAGGTGAGAAAGGGCAGTGTGGAGTGCGATTTGAGATTGCGTCATCTGTGGATCTGTTGGGGCTGTATGCAAATTGGAGTGGGTCCAGGGTTTCCAGATAACGGTGTTGATGTGAGTAATGACCTATCCAAAATTTCATGACTACCGACGTGAGTGCTACAGGGCGGTAGTCATTTAGACAGGTTACCTTCACTTTCTTGGTCACAGGGACTATGGTGGTCTGCTTGAAACATCAGGGAGAGGTTGAAAATGTCAGTGAAGACACTTGCCAGTTGGTCTTTGCATGCTCTGAGTACACGTCCTGGTAATCCATCTGGCCCTGCGGCCTTAAATGTTGACATGTTTAAAGGTCTTACTCGCATCGGCTACAGGGGTGTCCGGGGGTGTCCGGGTGTCCGACCCGGTACTAGATGGGTGTACCTGATCAACTGGCCACTGAGTGTATACGTATGTACAAGAATCCAGTATATAAATAAATATGTGGTGTGTACAAACAGTGTACTCTAAAATACAAAGTACAGAGTGTGTGTTTGAGTATTAGGTGTGTGTGTGTGTGTATCACCTGATATACGGCTAGGGATGGCTGTTCAACTGATGGCATGGTAATCAAAGCTGTTTTTTAGTCTCGTTCTTGGTACTGATGCACCTGTACTGTCTACTCTTACTAAGGACGTCACTGGGCTACCTTCTGGCAGACGGAGACAGTACAGGTGCATCAGTACCAAGAACGAGACWAAAAAACAGCTTTGATTACCATGCCATCAGTTGAACAGCCATCCCTAGCCGTAAGAGTTGCAATAAGAGTTGCATCAAAAGGTATCATGTCTCTGTCTCCTCTTCTCTCCAGGTTTCTCTGTTTGCGGAGCTGTTTAACGAGATGCTACAGAGAGACTTTGGCTACAGGATTTTCAAGGCCCTGGCCTCTGTGCCTTGCAAGGACGACAAGAAAGACAAGAAGGATAAAGCCAAGAAAGAGGCAGAAAAGAAGGAGGCAGAGAAGAAAGCAGATGTGAAGAAAGTAAAAGAAGAGGAGAACGGAGAGCCGGTGACAAAGAAGGCAAAAGAGGAGGAACCGGAGAAGAAGGTAGGTGGTTCAATTGTATTTATATTGAGAAAAAGTAGGTGGGAGGTTCATGGCTCTTGAGTGAATTGTATTTACAGTGCTTTCAGAAGGTATTCATACCCCTTCCTTGACTTATTCCCCATTTTGTTGTTACAGCCTGAATTTAATWAATTTTTCCTCACCCATCTACACACAATACCCCATAATGACAAAGTGAAAACATGTTTTTAGAAATGTTTGATTACAGCTGTGTCTTTCTGGGTAAGTCTCTTAAGAGCTTTCCACACCTGGATTGTGCAACATTTTCCCATTATTCATTGCTAGACAACCATTTTCAGGTCTTGCCATAGATTTTCAAGCAGATTTAAGTCAAAACTGTAACTGAGCCACACGGGAACATTCACAGTCTTCTTGGTAAGCAACTCGTGTAGATTTGGCCTTGTTAATATCCCAGTATCTGGTGGGAAGCAGACTGAACCAGGTTTTCCTCTGGGATTTTCCTTGTGCTTGGTCCATTCTGGTTCTTTTGTATTGTGAAAAACTCCCCAGTCCTTAACGATTACAAGCATACCCATAACATGATGCAGCCAACACTATGTTTGAAAATATGGGGCATGGTAGTCGGTAATGTGTTGTATTGGATTTACCCCAACCATAAGATTTTGTATTCAGGACAAAAAGTAAATTGCTTTGCCACAGTTTCTGTATAGGCTTCCTTTTTTTCACTTGATCCATCCTCAGTTTTCTCCTATCACTGCCATTTACATTTAAGTCATTTAGCAGACGCTCTTATCCAGAGCGACTTACAAATTAAACTCTGTAACTGTTTTAAAGTCACCAATGGCCTCATGGTGAAATCCCTGAGAGGTTTCCTTCCTTCCGGCAACTGAGTTATGAAGGATGCCTGTATCTTTGTAGTGACTGGGTATATTGATAYACCATCCAAAGTGTAATTGATAACTTCACCATGCTCAAAGAGATATTCGATGTCGGCTTTTTTTTTAATGACCAATAAGGTGCCCTTATTTGCGAGGAATTGGAAAACCTCCCTGGTCTTTGATTGAATCTGTGTTTGAAATTCACTGCTCGACTGAGAGACCTTACAGATAATTTAAAGTGTGGGTTACAGAGATGAGGTAGTTATTAAAAAATCATGTTAAACACTATTATTGCACACAGAGTGAGTCCATGCAACTTATTATGTGGTTTGTTAAGCACATTTTAACTCCTGAACTTATTTAGGCGTGCCATAACAAAGGGTTTGAATATGTATTGACTCAAGACATTTGAGCTCAAGACATTTGTTTTTATTTTTTTATTTTGAAAAACTTAATTCCACTTTGACATTATGGGGTATTTTGTGTAGACCAGGGACACCATTTTTAACCGGGCTGTAACACAACAAAATTTGGAAAAAGTCAATGGGTGGTGTGAATATTTTCTGAAGGCACTGTACATACAAAGTTTGCTCCATGATGTAAAGGAAGTGCTCGGTTTTTCAAACAGCCTGCTAGTTCTAAGTTGTGCCTATGCCATGTATTTTCCAAACCCAGGAGGAGGGTGAGAAGGAGGAGGAGAAAGTGCTGAAGGAGGATTCTATAGACGCGGAAGAGAAGGAGGAGGATGAGAGCAGCAACACTAATGCTGAGGAGTACGACCCTCTGGAGGCCGAAGATGCTGATGACGATGATGAAGATGGTACATGCAATGCAATGCGCCTGTCCTGATTCATTATGGGCCTGTGTCCCGGGCACAGATTAGCACTAGTTCTGGACTAAAAAGCATGCTCAAGAGAATCTCTATAACAAACCCTAGAAGTGTTCAAAAATTATTCCCTGTAGGTTTCACACAATTTCACCAGTACAGATTTGACTGACGGACTTCTGTCGATTCTTTCTCAGATAAAGACGATGAGGACTCTAACGGCAGGGACAGGAGAGACGACCGCAGCAGCAGAGACGACAGGAAGTCCAAAGAGCGGTCCTCTAAAGACAAGGAGAAGAAGCAGATGGTGACCTACAACAAGGACCTGCTTATGGCCTTTGTCTACTTTGACCAGAGCCACTGTGGCTACCTGCTGGAAAAAGACCTGGGAAGTGACATCATGTACACACTGGGTTACATCTTCTAGAGCCCAGGTATACACACACACACACACACTGGGGTTACATCTGTCTAGAGCCCAGGTATACACACACACACACACACACACTGGGGTTACATCTGTCTAGAGCCCAGGTAATACCACACACACAACACTGGGGTTACATCTGTCTAGAGCCCAGGTATATACACACACAACATGGTTACATCTGTCTAGTGCCCAGGTATACACACACACACACACACTGGGGTTACATCTGTCCAGAGCCCAGGTATATATAATACACACACACTGGGGTTACATCTGTCCAGAGCCCAGGTATATACACACACCACACCACACACACACCCACACACCCACACCACACACACACACACACACACACCACACACGACACACCACACTGGGTTACATCTGTCCAGAGCCCAGGTATATACACACACACACACTGGGTTACACTGTCCAGAGCCCAGGGTATACACACACATACACTGGGGCTTGAGCTCAAGGTTACACACGCCTGCCCTGCTATTTTTATATTCGTCACAATATATGTGATTGTTCATTTGTTAGTACTTTTCATAATTCATTTGCAGGTAAAGAAGTTGTTGAACAAGCCGGTGGTGAGAGAGTCGTGTTACTACCGTAAACTGACGGACGCAGCTAAAGATGAGTCTGCTCCTTCCTTCAGTGAACCCCTGCTAGACAACCTGCTAGGTGAGGGAAGGAGACCTGACACTGGAATGGGTTATTCATTTTCTCTCTTTGACTTGTCTCAAAGCATTTTTTAAAGCTTCACTAAGGTGGATCGGAATGATCCATTCCTTCACCAATGCTTTCTGTGAATACCCAACATCCTAGTTAGAACTGACCTAGTGTGGTTTATTTTTTAGTCTGACACTCTCTCTCTGCTCTCTTTCCCTCCCTCTGCCTTTCCTCCTCGATCACCTCCTTTCTCCTCCCTCCTCAGGTAACCGTGCCTTGCTGCCCATGCTTGTGTCTCGTGCCCAGGCAGCGCCAGTGGAGGCTAGTGAGTCCGGAGGCGGCAGCAGTCTAATAGTGTATAATGGCGCCATGGTGGACGTGGGCAGCATCATGCAGAAACTGGACAAGAGTGAGAAGGCCAGGGAGGAGATTGAGCAGAAACTCATGGTGCAGGACTCCAAGATGGGTAAGAGACAAGTCACCTCAACAGATTTACTCAGTTCTATTCATGGCCATTGGGACATAGGCCACTACAAGCCCCCTCTACTTACTATCCTTGGCATCATTCTGTGCCTCGCTTCTGATCATTGTTAAACTCAGACTGGCTTTTTTAGGTCTTCAAAGGTCTTTTAAGCTCAGATGGCTTTGACGCAATGTTATCCTAATTCTACGGCCTGATGGCATTGGAATTGCCCCTTGTGGGAGGAAAAAAATATCATATGTATTTTTAATACCTGCAATTGGTGAATGAACTTCAACCGGAAAAAAGTCTAATTTAATAGAATGTATTCCTGAGTGTCTAAACCTGTATGTGTGCGTTTTTGTGTTCCAGCCGAGGACACCAAGCAAATCCTCCAGCTGGTATCAGCTAACCGAGCCCTGTCTAAAGATCTGGAGGAGGTGAAGGGAACTCTGGGCCAGACGGAGAACAACTTCAGAGCTACGGTGGAAGAGAAGACCGTCTACCACGACCAGCTCAGCAAGACACTCAACAACCTGGGCAACACCATTAAGGAACTTCAGGGAGTCCTCAAGAAGGTAGAATTGATTGATTGATTTATTGGTAGACATGAGTTGGTTTTAAATGGTGATATTCATGGATTTCCATTAGGTCTCGAAGAAAGCACCTTACAATTGCTGGTGGATTGGGTTAGTTGTTAATGGGAGATTTGCATGAAACTTTAAGTTATGTTTAATAATCTTAAAGTTTAAGATTTGTACAATAATCAACCCAAACCAACTGTGATAAGAAAGAAATGTACTTGTCGTACAACCGTCAAAGTTTCACTATTGCCCCTTTCAGACAAATGGAATGTGGCGCCTTGAAAGCACCTCGRCTACGGCATGTTTGTTTGTYTGAAAAGGTGCACAATTACTTTTTAAATGCCGCCACGAAACCTTCTCTGGAGATAGTTAAGAAGCTCCACTGAACAGGCATTTAACTTGTCTCTAAAGGCTGCCTCTGTAGCGGGACTAACGTCCATCTAGGCAAACAGATCTGTCATTCAAATGACCTCGAGCTGCCTGCGCGCAGCCTGCCTGCACACAGACTCCTCCCTCCTAAAAAAAGTACTTTGAAGTTTGTTAAATACAATGGCTTACCAATACATTTAGTCTAAAGAAAACACATCTATCTACCTTGCCATAAAGAAACAGCAGAAAAACAACACAACAACCCATCAATCAGCAACGTTTATTGTTGTCAGGGAAACAATACCCGAACATTCTATGCCGGAGCTGAATTCTACTGGCTGAAAAGGTACAGACACTTCTGATGCGGCACTTCAATTTTTTTTTTTATTATTATTTTTTTTTTCTGCTATCTACCTGTTACTGTAGTGGTGTCCTATGTATGAAAAGGGTAAATACTGTTCATAAAGAGCTCATTAGTTTGCAGAATACCGCCAAACATTGTTCTATTTTTGTATGTTGAAATGAACTGAAGAATTCCTGTCTTGTTTCTCCAATTCCAGGAGGTTCCCTCAGAAGCCGCAGCTGACCAAAAATCCCAAACAACTAATGGTTCAGACGAATGAAAGAATGAGTTGTGTAATCGGACACACTTCTTACAAATCCTGTACATATGCACTAAAAACAAGTTTCATTTGGGTCTATAGTAGTTGTTTTCTCTCTCATGGCCATAAATAGATTGGCATTGTGTTTTTGAATCCCAAAGGGCACCCTATTCCCTATATAGTGCACTACTTTTGAACAGGACACATTGGGCTCTGGTCAAATGTAGTGCACTATGTAGGGAATAGGGTGGCATTTGGGACATAAGCGTTCACTTAATTAGTTCTAATGTTTTTAAGTGACCTCACTGTTTCCACCTGAAAATAACATGTTAATTTCATTGGTTTGAAATCAGTTAGTTTGATTCTCGGGTTATTATGATGCGTTCTAATTGTGAAACTATTAATAACTGATATTTTGTTCAAAATTGTGTTTGTTTCATTGAGAAGTGCTTCTTTGCTTACGGTATACATTTTTCATTTTTGTAGCTGCCTCAATTGCTCATGATAATTGAAATGTTTTGTTTTAGTCTGCATTGGTTTACTCGTTCATAGCCCTACCCAAATAGTAACACAACATTGATGCCAGTATGTGTGAGTAGTACTTTATATCAGATCATTCTAATTAGCAATAATGGTGTTATTTATGTTCAAGTGAATTCATTAAAAAAATATATATTTAAAATAAATAAACAATGATATTTAGAGGGGAGGGATGAGGACCTTGAAGAAGATATGTTTTTGATGAGTCAACAGAATGACTCTTCTCCCTGATCAATAAAGTAATTGATCATTTTGTATTTCCTCATCCTGACTAGACTGGCTGCCACTGTTTTGAGACATGGGTTGTATTCATTAGGGAACACTAACAAAGTAACGGCACATGAAAATGAGTGATTCTTATTGAACACGTTCAGATAGTACCTCCCCATTTTGGCCAGTTTGCTTCCGTTTGGTGCCCAATGAATACGACAGTAGTATTGCATGCATCTCCTTATGAGAAACCTCAGTCTCTTGAGGCCTCTTCCAGTAGCAAGCAAGCTTGTTTGATCCCAGGAGTTGTTCGACCATGGTAGTCAGTCAGTCGTGTGGTCTATGTTACATCTATCCAGGGTGGGATTGTTTAGCATTGAGTTGTTTGTTTATTGAAAGCGAAGTAAATGCAAAGCCAAACCATAAGYTGAATGTCTCAACTAACATCATAGGAACTGGAGCCCTAGGTATCGTCCTGCCTTTTGACCACAGATAGAATGGTTGTGATTCTAGACTAAAACAACATGAGAATACTACTGGAGTTCTGTTGTAGAATTATGGATGTTCTAGAAGTGATGTTTTCTGTTCTGGGGTTGTTGTAGAACTGTGTGAGGAGTTATGATTCTGTCCCTCAATGGTGGGCACCAGGTGTGATGGTGTATGTATGCATTTCTGGATGAGAGCCTAACTTGAGACATGAGCCCAAAGCATATAATTTTTCTATTGAAAATGTACTGTATGGCTGTCCTGTGCAGAATTAAAGGAGTCCATTTTAACATTTTGTCTGATTMGTTTTTTTGTCCTGTATTTTAGAGCCATTTTGTATGTAAAATAAAATGTGGACAGTATATTTTGGTTAACATTGACATTGAAATGCTTATTGCAATGAAAGATATGGAAAATGCTTATTGGAGAGTAATTTATAAAAAATATTCTTATGTGTAAAAATCTGTGTTACGGGAAGTAGAATTTAAAAAGATGTAATAAAATGACAACCACCAGGGGGCATTGTAGTTTTTTTTAAATGGTTTCAACACATCTGACATCTGTGCATTGTTTTGGTGTGTGTTCCTCCTGGTGATGTATTGTCACTAGTCAGTTTTTGTCCCCGGCAGCTTCACACCAGTCCCATCACACAAACAGTGTTGTAGTGGTAAGAAAATTGGTGGTGGTGGAAAAGCTAATGCTCACTATACTGCAATGCAGTTTTCTGCAAAAGATGGGTAAACTATGTTTACCCTCCACTGCGCGCACACACACACACACAGATGGAAGCCTTAATAATGGGTGTGATGGGAAGGTCTCCTTTCCTTCCACATTCCAAAACATAACTCAGACAAATTATTGTATGTTCCCTAAAGGTGATAAAACAAAACATTMATGTCTCTGTGTATTGAGCTTGTTCTCGTTCACATTGTGCCTCTTACTCCCTATGAATGTGGGTGAGTTTGCTTCAGAGAAAATGAACTAGAGGTGACATTAAAGAGGGTACAGATCAAAGGTTGTGGCCAGAGGTCAGCTCACTGGGGAGCCAGTGTGACATTTCTAAACTTCTCTGTTTACCTTTCACAAAAGGTCACCTCAAACTACTTAGGTATTTTACATTTCAGGGGTCCATGGTTCACTTTCGTCTCATTTACGCATTCAGAAAACCTTTTCAGATGGTCATTATTTCAAAAAAGTATATTTGTACTGTAAAAGCTCATTGTATAAGGAATTTTACCCGGTGTTTCCCTAATGGTGGTGTTATATGGGAGGGAAGGTTAGTGTTATGAGATAGACAAACACACTACCATGATACACTTACACACTCTATCCCCAGGTGGCAGCAGCAACCGGTTCTAGCTGCTGAGCCAGACCTTTATTGACACACAGGTGGTGATCTTCATTCAGTGTCCCAGCGGGCATAGCCGTGAGACTTCTGGTTTCGTTTGGTGGCCATGAGGCCTTTCGTTGTTTTTTGTCTTTATTTTGGGCATGCCTTTGTGTATTTTTTAAATTTGTATATATATATTTATGTTTTGTTACCAACTGAACAAATAATAAACTGCTTGTACTGGCTGACCAAGAGGTAAGAAGCAGCCAGCCCTGGACCTAAGGTAAGATGGCTGTCTCCTGTAAACATATTTCAACACCTAGTCGCACATGCTTACTTCCCACATTTATGCACACATCATATAAGGCTGGCCGAATAAGAGGTCAAGAAGGACCTTGCCCTGGACAAATGGTAAGGTGGCTGTCTCCTGATTACAGACATTCAACATCTAGTTGCACGTGCTTACTTCCCACATTTATGCACACATCATATAAGGCTGGCCGAATAAGAGGTCAAGAAGGACCTTGCCCTGGACAAATGGTAAGGTGGCTGTCTCCTGATTACAGACATTCAACATCTAGTTGCACGTGCTTACTTCCCACATTTATGCACACATTAAATCAGATTACAGACCATGTAAGTTAACTAAAAAACGTTGTACATCGTTTGCTAGGCATACGACTCCTAGACCTAACGAGTGCAGCAAAATCAGCAGGTTAGTAACATAGTTTTGTAACAGTGGGAAGGGATCACTGGTGGTAGGTTGCAGCTGACTCCTTTTGAGTCACAGATCAAGACTGAATCATGGCTAGAAATAGTTGTATTTCTTACATGGTGGGTCACAAGAAGAAAGACAAGTTTGTGTGAAATTCTGACTTTACATTTTGTTGACATTTAGTCGACAGCTAATTTCCTAGGGAACAGTCAGAGGAACTACAGTATGACTATCCTAAATCCTGCGTTCGTCTGTGTGTGTTGTGAAATCAGACCCCTGACAGAGAGATTGATGCAGGTAACCTCACTCCCAGACTGAGACAGGGCCTTTGTGGCCTCCTCCCCTCTCTCCTTTTTAACCCAGTGAATCAAATGGTCTCTCTCTCACACACACACACACACACACACACACACACACACACACACACACACACACACACACACACACACACACACACACACACACACAAAAAAAAGCTAGACAGGGTTGGTGTTTTTAGGGTGGGGTTGGGTTGTGTTTATAAAGGGAGAGTTTTGGGAAGTAACTGATCAAGTTGCAATTCTTTCTCCCTTTATCAGGTTATGGTGTTACGCTGGTTCCATTAATGGTTGGATATAGTCAGAACGGGCTTTTAAAAAGTTAGACCTCTTACTTGCAGGTGTTGATCTCTGATCTGCTTATCATTACCCTCTCTATTGTCTCTTCTGTTCAGCTCAGTCTGAGTTCCTATAGATGTGTATAGTAACTATCTATAGGGGTTGATGGCCATCCTCTTGTAGTGTAGCTGTGTAGAGTTGTATGGTCTGATGGCAGTCCATTGTCCTGTGGCAGTGGGGCCGTTCTCTCCTCATTCTCTCATGTGTCTGTCTGGGAGTCAAACACATCCCCTGTCTACCATCACCATCAACACCTCCCCCATCTCAAGAAGAGACACACACACACACACACACACACAATCATTCAACAGTTGTAGGAGTTGTTTCCCTTGCTCAACACTTGATCCTTCTCCCTAAGAACCAAAGCTTCCCATTTTCTGTGTGTCGAAAGTTCAGTGTTGTGATTATCATGACACAGCCTGTTCCCCCAACTTCCCTCACAGCCTTTAGTGGCCTGATGTGTCTGCTTTTCATAACTTGCCCCAACTTCCTGTCTGTTTGCTTTGGGTTGTTGTCTTGATTTCCTGCAAGTGCCAGTAGTTATGATATGTGGGTTAGGGAAGTAATCTTGCCGAGTCAGAAGCTTGTCTTAAATCTGGCATACGAGATTAGGAGGAACAAAATTGGTTTGGTGTGCCTCAGAAGATTGCTTTTAACAGCCCTACCCTGTATAGTTCAATTTCACACCATATATACAGTTTGTATTACCTGCTTTATGAAATATTCACATAGAATTTGGAGCATGTTTCCTCTAGTCTAGTGGGAACTAAGGTAACGCACTGTTATGGAATCTCTCACCCTCTCCCTCTGTCCACCTCTCCATCACCCTCTCTCTCTCTCTCTCTACTTGAATTTCAACAGAAGACTGTCAACCGTAGTCAAACAGGCAAACTGCCCACTTCAGTGCTGTTTGATACTTTAGTTAATTGATACATGAGTGGTCCTATTGATTTTATCCTCTCCTGGGCCTATCCACACCCTCGGCCCCCTGTGTACACACACACACACACACACACACACACACAACAACACACAACACACACACACACACACACACACACACACACACACACACACACACACACACACACACACACACACACACACACACACACACACACACACACACACGGACACGAACACGGACACAGAGAGACAGAGCGTTCTCCTTGATGGCCAAAAATCTCTGACCAGAGTATCCTCTTCCATATGTTTGGGACTCTCCCACATGCCTCTTGGCGAACACCAAACGTGTTTGCTTATTTTTTTCTTCAAGCAATGGCTTTTTTTGGACACTCTTTCTATAAAGCCCAGCTCTGTGGAGTGTACGGCTTAAAGTGGTCCTATGGACAGATACTCCAATCTTTAGGGTTATCTTTGGTTTCTTTCTTGTCTCTCTGATTAATGCCCTCATTGCCTGGTTCGTGAATTTTGTGGCGGCCCTCTCTTGCAGGTTTGTTGTGATGCAATATTCTTAAATTTTTTAATAATGGATATTTATTACCAACCTGATCTGTACTTCTCCACAACTTTGTCGCTGGCCTGTCTGGAGAGCTCCTTGGTCTTCATGGTGCCGCTTGCTTGGTGGTGCCCCTTGCTTAACGGTATTGCAGACTCTGGGGCCTTTCAGAACAAGTATATAAGTTGAAGTCGGAAGTTTACATACACTTAGGTTGGATCATTAAAACTCGTTTTTCACCACTCACAAATTTCTTGTTAAATTATAGTTTTGGCAAGTTGGTTAGGACATCTACTTTGTGCATGACACAAGTAATTCTTCCAACAATTGTTTACAGACAGATTTTCACTTATAATTCACTGTATAACAATTCCAGTGGGTCAGAAGTTTACATACACGAAGTTGACTGTGCCTTTAAACAGCTTGGAAAATTCCAGAACATTATGTCATGGCTTTAGAAGCTTCTGATAGGCTAATTGACATATTTGAGTCAATGGGAGGTGTACCTGTGGATGTATTTCAAGGCCTACCTTCAAACTCAGTGCCTGAGTTTGGAAATCATCATTGGAAAATCAAAAGAAATCAGCCAAGACCTCAGGAAAATAAATTGTAGACTCCACAAGTCTGGTTCATCCTTGGGAGAAATTTCCAAATGCCTGAAGGTACCCGTTCATCTGTACAAACAATAGTACGCAAGTATAAACACCATGGGACCACACAGCCGTCACACCGCTCAGGAAGGAACGTACTTTGGTGCGAAAAGTTCAAATCAACCCCAGAACAGCAGCAAAGGACCTTGTGAAGATGCTGGAGGAAACAGGTACAAAATCAAATCAAATCAAATGTATTTATATAGCCTTCTTACATCAGCTGATATCTCAAAGTGCTGTACAGAAACCAGCCTAAAACCCCAAACAGCAAGCAATGTAGGTATAGAAGCGCGGTGGTTAGGAAAACTCCCTAGAAAGGCCAAAACCTAGGAAGAAACCTGAGAGGAACCAGGCTATGAGGGGTGGCCAGTCCTCTTCTGGCTGTGCCGGGTGGAGATTATAACAGAACATGGCCAAGATGTTCAAATGTTCATAAATTACCAGCATGGTCAAATAATAATAATCACAGTAGTTGTCGAGGGTGCAGCAAGTCAGCACCTCAGGAGTAAATGTCAGTTGGCTTTAGTTGGCTTTAGTTTAATGTCAGTTGGAGTATCTCTACGCTCCTGCAGTCTCTAGAGAGTTGAAAACAGCAGGTCTGGGACAGGTAGCACGTCCGGTGAACAGGTCAGGGTCCATAGCCGCAGGCAGAACAGTTGAAACTGGAGCAGCAGCAGACGGCCAGGTGGACTGGGACAGCAAAGGAGTCATCATGCCAGGTAGTCTGAGGCATGGTCCTAGGCTCAGGTCCTCCGAAAGAGAGAATTAGAGAGAGCATACTTAAATTCACACAGGACACCGGATAAGACAGGAGAAGTACTCCAGATATGACAAACTGAACCTACCCCCCGACACATAAACTACTGCAGCATAAATACTGAAGGCTGAGACAGGAGGGGTCAGGAAGACACTGTGGCCCATCCGATGATACCCCCGGACAAGGCCAAACAGGAAGGATATAACCCACCCACTTTGCCAAAGCACAGCCCCCACACCACTAGAGGGATAACTTCAACAACCAACTTACCATCCTGAGACAAGGCCGAGTATAGCCCACAAGATCTCCGCCACGGCAAACCCAAGGGAGGGCGCCAACCCAGACAGGAAGATCACGTCAGTGACTCAACCCACTCAAGTGACGCACCCCTCCTAGGGACGGCATGAAAGAGCACCAGTAAGCCAGTGACTCTGCCCCTGTAATAGGGTTAGAGGCAGAGAATCCCAGTGGAGAGAGGATAACCGGCCAGGCAGAGACAGCAAGGGCGGTTCGTTGCTCCAGAGCCTTTCCGTTCACTCTCACACTCCTGGGCCAGACTACACTCAATCATATGACCACTGAAGAGATGAGTCTTCAGTAAAGACTTAAAGGTTGAGACCGAGTCTGCGTCTCTCAAAGGGTAGGCAGACCATTCCATAAAATTGAGCTCTATAGGAGAAAGCCCTGCCTCCAGCTGTTTGCTTAGAAATTCTAGGGACATTAGGAGGCCTGCGTCTTGTGACCGTAGCGTACGTGTAGGTATGTACGGCAGGACCAAATAGGAAAGATAGGTAGGAGCAAGCCCATGTAATGCATTGTAGGTTAGCAGTAAAACCTTGAAAAAAAAATATAAAAAAATCTTGCCTTAACAGGAAGCCAGTGTAGGGAGGCTAGCACTGGAGTAATATGTACATTTTTGGGGTTCTAGTCAGGATTCTAGCAGCCGTATTTAGCACTAACTTTAGTTTATTTAGTGCTTTATCCGGGTAGCCGGAAAGTAGAGCATTGCAGTAGTCTAAGCTAGAAGTAACAAAAGCATGGATTCATTTTTCTGCATAATTTTTGGACAGAAAGTTTCTGATTTTTGCAATGTTACGTAGATGGAAAAAAGCTGTCCTTGAAACAGTCTTGATATGTTCGTCAAAAGAGAGATCAGGGTCCAGAGTAACGCCGAGGTCCTTCACAGTTTTATTTGAGACAACTGTACAACCATCAAGATTAATTGTCAGATTCAACAGAAGATCTCTTTGTTTTGGGACCTAGAACAAGCATCTCTGTTTTGTCCGAGTTTAAAAGTAGAAAGTTTGCAGCCATCCACTTCCTTATGTCTGAAACACAGGCTTCTGCGAGGGCAATTTTGGGGCTTCACCATGTTTCATTGAAATGTACAGCTGTGTGTCATCTGCATAGCAGTGAAAGTTAACATTATGTTTTCGAATGACATCCCCAAGAGGTAAAATATATAGTGAAAACAATAGTGGTCCCAAAACGGAACCTTGAGGAACCCGAAATGTACAGTTGATTTGTCAGAGGACAAACCATTCACAGAGACAAACTGATATCTTTCCGACAGATAAGATCTAAACCAGGCCAGAACTTGTCCGTGTAGACCAATTTGGGTTTCCAATCTCTCCAAAAGAATATAGTACTAAAACACTTAAGTGTCTCTCTTGATCCTAGGTCCTGGAGAGTCCTAGGTCAGGACAGCTGAGCTTTGGAGGAATACGCAGATTTAAAGAGGAGTCCGTAATTTGCTTTCTAATGATCATGATCTTTTCCTCAAAGAAGTTCATGAATTTATGACTGCTGAAGTGAAAGCCATTGTCACTTGGGGAATGCTGCTTTTTAGTTAGCTTTGCGACAGTATCAAAAATACATTTCGGATTGTTCTTATTTTCCTCAATTAAGTTGGAAAAATAGGATGATCGAGCAGCAGTGAATACAAAAGTATCTATATCCACAGTAAAATGAGTCCTATATCGACATAACCAGAAAGACCGCTCAGAAAGAAGCCACTGCTGCAAAACCACATAAAAAGCCAGACTACGGTTTGCAACTGCACATGGGAACAAAGATCGTACTTTTTGGAGAAATGTCCTCTGGTCTGATGAAACAAAAATAATACTGTTTGGCCATAATGACCATCGTTATGTTTGGAGGAAAAAGGGGGAAGCTCGTAAGCCGAGAACACCATCCCAACCGTGAAGCACGGGGGTGGCAGCATCATGTTGTGTGGGTGCTTTGCTGCAGGAGGGACTGGTGCACTTCACAAAATAGATGGCATCATGAGGTAGGAAAATTATGTGGATATATTGAAGCAACATCTCAAGACATCAGTCAGGAAGTTAAAGCTTGGTCACAAATGGATCTTCCAAATGGACAATGACCCAAGCATACATCAAGTTTGGCAAATAGCTTAAGGACAACAAAGTCAAAGTATTGGAGTGGCCATCACAAAGCCCCGACCTCAATCCTATAGAAAATTTGTGGGCAGAACTGAAAATGCGTGTGCGAGCAAGGAGGCCTACAAACCTGACTCAGTTACACCAGCTCTGTCAGGAGGAATGGGCCAAAATTCCTTGTGGAAGGCTACCTGAAACGTTTGACCCAAGTTAAACTATTTAAAGGCAATGCTACCAAATACTAATTGAGTGTATGTAAACTTCTGACCCACTGGTAATGTGATGAAAGAAATAAAAGCTGAATAAATCATTCTCTGTACTATTATTCTGACATTTCACATTCATAAAGTAAAGTGGTGATCCTAACTGACCCAAGACAGGGACATTTTACTAGGATTAAATGTCAGGAATTGTGAAAAACTGAGTTTAAATGTGTAAGGTGTATATAAACTTCCGACTTCAACTGTATATACTGAGATCAYGTGACACTTAAATAAAGTCCACCTGTGTGCAATCTAACAAATTATGTGACTTCTGAAGGTAATTGGTTGCACCAGATCTTATTTAGGGGCTTCATAGCAAAGGGGGTAAATACATAAGCATGCACCACTTTTTCAATTTGTATTTTTTATAATTTTTTTCATTTCACTTCACCAATTTGGACTCTTTTGTATATGTCCATTGCATGAAATCCAAATAAAAATCAATTTAAATTACAGGTTGTAATGCAACAAAATAAGAAAAACACCAAGGGGGATGAGTACTTTTGCAAGGCACTTTACCCAACTAACAAACTGTATATACAGGAGTGGCTTTATTTTGTGTGTGCATGCACCCATCTACTTAACCCATTGCTATAAAACATTGTAATTTACAATATAATTGACTAAAGTAAAACTGTAAAGTTATTGACCCTTTCCAAAACATAAATATAGGCAGTCAGGTAGCAACATCTCTCATCCACAACTCTGCATGTTATAATCTCCTTGCAAAGAAATTGAAAGGATTTTCAAAAAGTCGAACTCCACACACTAATATCACATTTAATAGCATGTTTCAGATTTCACAGACAATATGCACATAAATCTTAGCATTCATCTGCGCTTGGCGTTTACAAATGGGTTAAAAGCCCATTTTAGCTTAATTGCAGTAAGCTCCAGTAAGCTGCCCTGAAGGAAAGCGTGTCACTCAATAGGATAATCATACAGTTATCCAGTTGGAGCCAGCGGTTACCGGTACCAGCCTGCAATTTGAAAAAACAAACATCTCCATTGTGAAATTACATAGTTGGCTTTGTCGTAGTGGTGCATGCAAACGGGCCAACACATCCAACAAGCAACATTTATGAGAACAAAAGCAGAAAAATACACAGCCCTTCACATTTCCGTTCGTACCAGTTGTTACAATGAGTCATTCACAAATGAACCCCCCCCCCCCCCAGTCCAGGAAGTCACATTGAGGTATTTCCTGCATGCTTCAAGTCACCTTGGTACAGGGGTCACTAGGAACAGTGGGAGGGTTCTCTTCTATGCCAGTGTGTGTGCATGAGTGTGTCCGGATGTGTGTGTATTTGTCCCCTAATGAACCGCATATGTGGTGGATGTTTGATGTCGCTCCGCCACAGCAGTTTTCAGGCTTTGGTTGTTCAGTTCAAAGCTCTGGTCATTTAGACCTGGGCTGTAATGTAGTTAAGCTTCTGCATTAGGCCCTATGTTAACTTGGTGACAGGTGATGAAGAACAGATCTACACAGGGCTGAATCACATCTCATGTTTGTGTAGTTAGCCAATCACTCCAATGTCTTCATGTTTCAGTCATACTGAGAAGGATGGGAGGGATGTATATTTGTAAAACATTTCCTATAAGTATACATTGGCAGAAGAACCACATGCGAATGTTACCATATGCACTGTGATTCCACATCTTGCATGCCCGGTTAATTTTTTCTTTGTGTGAAAGACTGAGCAGATTGCCAGTTGTCAACTCAACAGTTCTCTGAGAGAATGCCTGGCTACTGCTTCCTGCTCAGTATGGACCTTTCTGAACGTTCCTTTCCCACGTACAGTACCAGTCAAAAGTTTGGACACACATACTCATTCAAGGGTTTTTCTTGATTTTTTACTATTTTCTACATTGTAGAATAATAGTGAAGATATCAAAACTATGAAATAACACATACGGAATCATGTACTAACCAATAAAGGAGTTAAACAAATCAAAATATATTTTATATTTGAGATTCTTCAAAGTAGCCACCCTTTGCCTTGATCACAGCTTTGCACACTCATGGAATTCTCTCAACCAGCTTCATGAGGTAGTCATGAAAAAAATAAAAATAAAGAAAAACCCTGGAATGAGTAGGTGTGTCTGAACTTTTGACTGGTACTGTACGCACAGCACACACACATCCCTCAACACACATCATGGATCTATGAAAATAGAAATGCACGACTTCTTATTGAGTTTAGGCTGATTTTTCAATGAGATTGATTTGCTCAATGGGCCATATATCCCCATGTATTTTCTTTGATGTGTAAAAACCACCCTGGACAATCTAAAAGCAGGGAGCACTTTCACATAATGCTCTGAGAGTTAAGTGCTGTTTTGGAAACCTTCTCCTCCCATCCACAAGTTATTAAAACAAGACGACCCAATTTAGGATCTGACTTCAGCAATCAAGTTATACGACCGAGACGGCTCTCAGTACCTTAGTCGGTGGCTGTCTGCACACTGTGTGTGTGTGTGTGTGTGTGTGTGTGTGTGCCTGTGCCTGCATGCATGTTGATTTATCCACTAAAGCACCCGGGCATTCGCTTGTTTCTGTCTTATAAACATCAAAACACACTATTAGGCTTGAACAGGAACCAGGTCCAGGCGGCTTTGATGTTAATAGCAGAGGGAGTGGGCTGGGGGAGTAGCCTGTCATAATAAAATAGGAATTAAAGAGTGCCTGAGTTGGCAACTTGGCGTTGGGAGACATATCATCTCTCCTCTCAGGCTGATACATCATACAAAAACCGAAACACTATGAAATATGGAAAACAATATTCTAATTGAAGAAGCCTGGTGAAAATGTGAAGGCCTAATGAAACAACCTTGGTATGAAGTGAACGTGAAATACTTTTCTATACTATTTGAGGGGCAATTCAATGTATAAATGTACAGTTGAAGTCGGAAGTTTACATACACTTAGGTTGGAGTCATTAAAACTCGTTTTTCAACCACTCCACAAATTTCTTGTTAACAAACTATAGTTTTGGCAAGGTGGTTAGGGCATCTACTTTGTGCATGACACAAGTAATTCTTCCAACAATTGTTTACAGACAGATTATTTCACTTATAATTCACTGTATAACAATTGCAGTGGGTCAGAAGTTTGCATACACTAAGTTGACTGTGCCTTTAAACAGCTTGGAAAATTCCAGAACATTATGTCATGGCTTTAGAAGCTTCTGATAGGCTAATTGACATAATTTGAGTCAATTGGAGGTGTACCTGTGGATGTATATCAAGGCCTACCTTCAAACTCAGTGCCTCTTTGCTTGACATCATGGGAAAATCAAAAGAAATCAGCCAAGACCTCAGGAAAATGTTTTGTCTGGTTCATCCTTGGGAGCAATTTCCAAATGCCTGAAGGTACCACGTTCATCTCTACAAACAATAGTACGGATGTATAAACACCATGGGACCACGCAGCCGTCACACCGCTCAGGAAGGAGACGCGTTCTGTCTCCTAGAGATTAACGTACTTTGGTGCGAAAAGTGCAAATCAATCCCAGAACAACAGCAAAGGACCTTGTGAAGATGCTGGAGGAAACAGGTACAAAATGTATCTACAGTAGTGGCCAAAAGTTTTGAGAATGACACAAATATGAATTTTCACAAAGTCTGCTGCCTCAGTTTGTATGATGGCAATTTGCAAATACTCCAGAATGTTATGAAGAGTGATCAGATGAACTGCAATTAATTGCAAAGTCCCTCTTTGCCATGTGAATGAACTGAATCCCCAAATAACATTTCCCCTGCATTTCAGCCCTGCCACAAAATGACCAGCTGACATCATGTCAATGATTCTCTCGGTAACACAGGTGTGAGTGTTGACGAGGACAAGGCTGGAGATCACTCTGTCATGCTGATTGAGTTCGAATAACAGACTGGAAGCTACAAAAGGAGGGTGGTGCTTGGAATCATTGTTCTTCCTCTGTCAACCATGGTTATCTGCAAGAAAACACGTGCCGTCGTCATTGCTTTGCACAAAAAGGGCTTCACAGGCAAGGATATTGCTGCCAGTAAGATTGCACCTAAATCAACCATTTATCGGATCGGATCAAATAAAATAAATGTTTATTTGTCACATACACATGGTTAGCAGATGTTAATGCGAGTGTAGCGAAATGCTTGTGCTTCTAGTTCCGACAATGCAGTAATAACCAACGAGTAATCTAACCTAACAATTCCACAACAACTACCTTATACACACAAGTGTAAAGGGATAAAGAGTATGTACATAAAGATAATATGAATGAGTGATGGTACAGAACGGCATAGGCAAGATGCAGTAGATGGTATCGAGTACAGTATATACATATGAGATGAGTAATGTAGGGTATGCAAACATAAAAGTGCATAGTTTAAAGTGGCTAGTGATACATGTATTACATAAAGATGGCAAGATGCAGTAGATGATATAGAGTACAGTATATACATATACAATTAATTAATATTAAGTGGCATTGTTTAAAGTTGCTAGTGATACATTTTTGATCAATTTCCATCAATTTCTATTATTAAAGTGGGCTGGAGTTGAGTCAGTATGTTCGCAGCAGCCACTCAATGTTAGTGGTGGCTGTTTAACAGTCTTATGGCCTTGGGATAGAAGCTGTTTTTCAGTCACTCGGTCCCTGCTTGATGCACCTGTACTGACCTCGCCTTCTGGATGATAGCGGGGTGAACAGGCAGTGGCTCGGTGGTTGTTGTCCTTGATGATCTTTATGGCCTTCCTGTGACATCGGGTGGTGTAGGTGTCCTGGAGGGCAGGTAGTTTTCCCCCAGTGATGCGTTGTGCAGACCTCACACCCTCTGGAGAGCCTTACGGTTGTGGGCGGAGCAGTTGCCGTACCAGGCGGTGATACAGCCCAACAGGATGCTCTCGATTGTGTGTCTGTAGAAGTTTGTGAGTGCTTTTGGTGACAAGTCGAATTTCTTCAGCCTCCTGAGGTGAAGAGGCGCTGCTGCGCCTTCTTCACCACGCTGTCTGTGTGGGTGGACAGATTCAGTTTGTCCTGATGTGTACGCCGAGGAACTTAAAACTTACTACCCTCTCCACTACTGTCCCGTCGATGTGGATAGGGGGGTGCTCCCTCTGCTGTTTCCTGAAGTCCATCAAGAACTCAAGGAGAGCGGTTCAATTGTTGTGAAGAAGGCTTCAGGGCGCCCAAGAAAGTCCAGCAAGCGCCAGGACCGTCTCCTAAAGTTGATTCAGCTGCAGGATCGGGGCACCACCAGTACAGAGCTTGCTCAGGAATGGCAGCAGTCAGGTGTGAGTGCATCTGCACGCACAGTGAGGCGAAGACTTTTGGAGGATCGCCTGGAGTCAAGAAGGGCAGCAAAGAAGCCACTTCTCTCAGGAAAACATCAGGGACAGACTGATATTCTGCAAAAGGTACAGGGATTGGACTGCTGAGGACTGGGTAAATCATTTCTCTGATGAATCCCTTTCCGATTGTTTTGGGGCATCCGGAAATAAGCTTGTTCGGAGAAGACAAGGCGAGCGCTACCATCAGTCCTGTGTCATGCCAACAGTAAAGCATCCTAAGACCATTCATGTGTGGGGTTGCTTTCTCAGCCAAGGGAGTGGGCTCACTCACAATTTTGCCTAAGAACACAGCCATGAATAAAGAATGGTACAACACATCCTCCGAGAGCAACTTCTCCCATCCATCCAGGAACAGTTGGTGACGAACAATGCCTTTTCCAGCATGAATGAGCACCTTGCCATAAGGCAAAGGTGAACTAAGTGGCTCGGGGAACAAAAACACAATATTTTGGGTCCATGGCCAGGAAACTCCCCAGACCTTAATCCCATTGAGAATTTGTGGTCAATCCTCAAGAGGCGGGTGGACAAACAAAAACCCACAAATTCTGACAAACTCCAAGCATTGATTATGCAATAATGGGCTGCCATCAGTCAGGATGTGGCCCAGAAGTTAATTGAAAGCATGCCAGGGCGGAATGCAGAGGTCTTGAAAAAGAAGGGTCAACACTGCAAATATTGACTCTTTGCATCAACTTCATGTAATTGTCAATAAAAGCCTTTGACACTTATGAAATGCTTGTAATTATACTTCAGTATTCCATAGTAACATCTGACAAAAATATCTAAAGACAAAGAAGCAGAAAACTTTGTGGAAATAATATTTGTGTAATCTCCAAAACTTTTGGCCACGACTGTATATCCACAGTAAAACGAGTCCTATATCGACATAACCTGAAAGACCGCTCAGAAAGGAAAAGCCACTGCTCCAAAACCACCATAAAAAAGCCAACTATGGTTTGCAACCTCACATGGGGATAAAGATCGTACTTTTTGGAGATATGTTCCTCTGGTCTGATGAAACAAAAAATATACTGTTAGGCCATAATGACCGTCGTTATAGTTGGAGGAAAAAGGGGGATGCTCGTAAGCCAAAGAACACCATCCAACCATGAAGCACGGGGTGGCAGCATCATGTTGTGTGGGTGCTTTGCTGCAGGACGGACTGGTGCACTTCACAAATAGATGGCATAATGAGGTAGGAAAATTATGTGGATATATTGAAGCAACATCTCAAGACATCAGTCAGGAAGTTAAAGCTTGGTCGCAAATGGATCTTCCAAATGGACAATGACCCCAAGCATACATCCAAAGTTGTGGCAAAAACTTTGGAGTATGGACAAAGTCAAGGTATTGGAGTGGCCATCACAAAGCCCCGACCTCAATCCTATAGAAAATTTATGGGCAGAACTGAAAATGCGTGTGCGAGCAAGGAGGCCTACAAACCTGACTCAGTTACATCAGCTCTGTCAGGAGGAATGGGCCAAAATTCCCAATATTGTGGAAAGCTTGTGGAAGGCTACCCGAAACGTATGACCCAAGTTAAACAATTTAAAGGCAATGCTACCAAATACTAAGTGAGTGTATGTAAACTTCTGAACCACTGGCAATGTGATGAAAGAAATAAAAAGCTGAAATAAAATCACTCTACTATTATTCTGACATTTCACATTCTTARAATAAAGTGGTGATCCTAACTGACCCAAGACAGAGCATTTTTACCAGGATTAAATGTCAGGAATTGTGAAAAACTGAGTTTAAATGTATTTGGCTAAGGTGTATGTAAACTTCCGACTTCAACTGTACGTATTAATCCATTCAATCATGTTTGATTTCTACCCTACATGATGGTGACGTTCTTTCTTACGTTAAACAATAAACTGTCAACATTATTGATCCCCCACCAGCCTCCCAGTATTGCTTCCACGCTGTAAAGACGATGAATTACAGGTCATTTTATCCACAGGCAGTCAGTCTCCACATGTACACTAACGTTCAAAGGTTTGCGGTCACTTAGAAATGTCCTTGTTTTTGAAAGAAAAGCTCATTTTTTGTCCATTAAAATAACATAAAATTGATCAGAAATACAGTGTAGACATTGTTAATGTTGTAAACAACTATTGTAGCTGGAAACGGCAGATTTTTTATGGAATATCTACATAGGCGTACAAAGGCCCATTTTCAGCAACCATCACTTCTGTGTTCCAATGGCACGTTATGTTAGCTAATCCAAGTTTATCATATTAAAAGGCTAATTGATCATTAGAAAACCCTTTTCCAATTATGTTAGCACAGCTGAAAACTGTTGTTCTGATTAAAGAAGCAATAAAACTGGCCTTCTTTAAACTAGTTGAGTATCTGGAGCATCAGCATTTGTGGGTTTGATTACAGGCTCAAAATGGCCAGAAACAAAGAACTTTCTTCTGAAACTCGTCAGTCTATTCTTGTTCTGAGAAATGAAGGCAATTCCATGTGAGAAATTGCCAAGAAACTGAAGATCTCGTACAACGCTGGGTACTACTCCCTTCAAAGAACAGCACAAACTGGCTCTAACCAGAACAAAAAGAGGAGTGGGAGACCCCGGTGCACAACTGAGCAAGAGGACAAGTACATTAGAGTGTCTAGTTTGAGAAACAAACATCAACAGTGAAGAGGCGACTCTGGGATACTGGCCTTCTAGGCAGAGTTGCAAAGAAAAAGCCATATCTCAGACTGGCCAATAAAAAGAAAAGATTAAGATGGGCAAAAGAACACAGACACTGGATAGAGGAACTCTGCCTAGAAGGTCAGCATCACGGAGTYGTCTCTTCACTGTTGACGTTGAGACTGGTGTTTTGCGGGTACTATTTAATGAAGCTGCCAGTTGAGGACTTGTGAGGCGTTTGTGCCAACCAGTTTGCATAACCAAAGACTTTCTGCTCAAAATGTCAGAAACCGTCTCAGGGAAGCTCATCTGCGTGCTCGTCGTCCTCACCAGGGTCTTAATCTGACTGCTGTTTGACGTTTATAACCGACTTCAGTGGGCAAATGCTAACCTTCGATAGCCACTGGCACTGGAGAAGTGGGCCCTTCACGGATGAATCCCGGTTTCAACTGTATCGGGCACATGGCAAGTGGTTGTGATGTCAAAGTTGTGACCAGAGTGCAACATGGTGACAGTGGGGTTATGGTATGGGCAGTCATAAGCTATGGATAGCGAACACAATTGTATTTTATTACTTTGAATGCACAGCGGTACCGTAACGAGATCCTGAGGATCATTGTCATGCCATGTTTCAGCATGATAATGCACGGCCGCATGTCGCAAGGATCTGTACACAATTACTGGAAGCTGAAAATGTCTCAGTTCATCCTTGGCCTGCATCCTCACCAGACATGTCACCCACTGAGCATGTGTGGGATGCTCTGKATCGACGTGTATGATAACGTGTTCCAGTTCCTGCCAATATCCAGCAACTATGCACCGCTATTGAAGGGAAGTGGGACAACATTCCACAGGCAACAATCAACAGCCTGAATCAAACTATGTGAAGGATATGTGTCGCGCTGCATGAGGCAAATGGTGGTCACACCTGATACTGACTGGTTTTCTGAGCCACTTCCTTTTTTTTTAAGGTATCTGTGACCGTCAGATGCATATCTGTATTCCCAGTCGTGTGAAATTCATTAGGCCTTAATCTATAGATTTATTTAAATTGACTGATTTCCTTATATGAACTGTAACTCAGTAAAATCTTAGAAATTGTTGCGGGTTTTTTCTTCTTCGGTGTACATAGATGTATTAAAGACATTAGGAATCTCTGTTCTGACTGGTTAGGAATGGAAAGACAGAGTATAGGGCCAGGAGTCTTTCCTGACCATGGGAGCTGACCAGGAAAAACTCAAGCCCCTCAGACAGACATATCCAGATATATATCGTGGTCTTTGACAGCAGTATTGGCAGGCAGGAGAATGAATTGCTCACACCAGACATTCTAATGATCACCCTGACCTCATTTGGCCTGACCCCTTCTCTTCTATGGCTGATTCCAACTCCAAGACTCCAATTCTGACAGCTCCCTTCCATCCAGGTCACTGCCCCTGACAAGGGCTGGGTCACTATGGTAACATCCTGATTCCTGAGACAACCCAAACAGCTTGGAGAGATTTGGAATAAAGGATTCCAATCAACAATAGGCTGACAGTAGACTCCMTATTTCCGATGTAGTGCACTACTTTACTCTGGACTAAAGTAGTGTGTAGTAGGCTCTGGCCAAAATGAATGCACTGGGTACCATTTTGGCTTGGCTCACACTTGAGTGTCTCAGTATGGCTATGGTTTTGTGGGAGGGTGTTCCATATGTGTTGAGTCCTACAGTGGTTTTAGAATGAATCATGCTATTCTTGGCCAGGGAGGAATAGGGAATTCGGGTAGGTATTTCTGGGGTTTAGTCCGAATCTGTCCCAAAGCCAGAGCTGCTGTAGTAGTAACCGATGTATTGGCATGCAGTGGGAAATCCAGTCGTCTTGTTTAAACATTYACTTCATTGACATATCTGATTGGAAACATAAAGTATAATAAAATCTGGGATATCTGACATACACAAACCTAGAGAGACATCTGATACTGCCTCAGGTGAAATTGTTTCAAAGCTACACGTGTGCACGCACGCACGTGCGCACACACACACACACACACACACAAACGAGCATGCAGACAAAATTAAATCATGGGAGAGGAGTGCAGAATTTCATATAATTATAGTAACTTGCTGAAGTATGCGTTGTGGTAATCAGTTACACCAGTAGACTAAACATCTAGGGGCAAAGGCCCCTCATATTCTAAATACTAGTCTGGAGGGGCTCCCAACTACCATTGTTGCCTTCCCACGAAGTTACCCACAGTCTGCCAACTACAGTGCCTTCAAAGTATTCACACCCCTTGACTTTTTCCACATGTTGTTACAGCCTGAATTTAAAATTGATTAAATTGAGATTGTGTCACTGGCCAACAAACAATACCCCATAATGTCAAAGTTTAATTATGTTTTTGAAATGTTTACAAATATATTTAAAATGAAAAGCTGAAATGTCTTGAGTCAATAAGTATTCAATCCCTTTGTTATGGCAMGCCTAAATAAGTTCAGGAGTAAAAWTGTGCTTAACAAGTGTCATAGTAAGTTGCGTGGACTCACACTGTGTGCAATAATAGTGTTTAACATGACTACCTCATCTCTGTACCCCACACATACAGATAATTGTAAGGTCCCTCACTCGAGCAGTGAAGTGAATTTCAAACAGATTCAACCACAAAGACCAGGGAGGTTTTCCATGCCTCGCAAAAAAGGGCATTCTGTTTGCAATAAGGCACTAAAGTAAAACTGCAAAAGATGTGGCAAAGAAATTAACTTTATGTACTGAATACAAAGTGCTACGTTTAGGGAAAATCCAACAACACGTCGCTGAGAACCACTCTTCATATTTTCAAGCATATTTTATTTTATGATAAAAATAAACGGAATAGAGCTAAGCACAGGCAAAATCTTAGAGGAAAACCTGGTTGTCTGTCTGCTTTCCAACAGACACTGGGAGACAAATTCACATTTCAGCAGGACAATAGCCTAAAACACAAAGCCAAATATACACTGGAGTTGCTTACCAAAATGACATTGAATGTTCCTGAGTGGCCTAGTTACAGTTTTGACTTAAATCCGCTTGAAGAACTATGGCTAGACTTGAAAATGGCTGTCTAGTTATGATCAACAACCAACTTGACAGAGCTTGAAGAATTTAATTTGAAAAAGAATGTGCAAATATTGTACAATCCAGGTGTGCAAAGCTCTTAGAGACTTACCCAGAAAGACTCACAGCTGTAATCACTGCCAAAGGTTGTTCTAACATGTATTGACTCAGGGGTGTGAATACTGTAAATTAGATATTTCTGTATTTAATTTTCAATAAATTTGCAAACATTCCTAAAAACATATTTTCACTTTGTCATTAGATGGGTGAGGGAAGTTTTTTAAATCAATTTTGAATTCAGGCTGTAACACAACAAACATGTGGAATAAGTCAAGRGGTATGAATACTTTCCAGAGGCACTGTGTCTTCATCAGGGAATTCAACAACAATATGATTTTTCTATGCTGGACAAGAATTGTCCTTCAGGGACAATAAATATCAGTCACACTTTATTTGGATAGTCCATCTGTAGATGCTCTACAGATGCTCATACTATCAACAAACTATCTGTTGATAAGAAACTGCAAGGTTACTACAAGCTTCACCCCAATGAGCAGTATGCGTGAAATTGGGTGGTGGAGTGGGATTAGTGGACCCCTTTTTGGAACATGATACCATTGCTGGTCCCACTCACAAGAGGGCGACAGCAACTTTTTTTCCCTTTTCATTTTGTGAACAGAAGGAAGAGTCTCCTTCCCTTGCTCGTAGGAGATAGCAATGAGCCTGGATAGCTGGCTTTAGCCTGGCTAAAAACATAGCAAGCTAGCTGACCTTTTTAGCTTCCAACATGTCCATTTGAAATCATCAGATTTATAATAAAAAAATATGCCCTGGCAAGTATTTGTATACTTGCCGGTGTAACCTAAAACATTATCCCAGTTTKATATGCTTCATTCCCATATCAGCTAAAAAATAGAATGTCWTCATGTTTTGGTTATGGAGAAAAAAAACACATGTCTAGCTAGTTGGCTATAGCAGGTTCTACCATTCCACTATAGCCTGGAATCTCTAGGTATTACTTGTAAACAAAATATGTTTGGGTGGATTCTTGTTGTTTGGTTTACTGTTTGAACAGTCGCTGAGATTATATTTGGTTATTAATGCAAAATACGCTACTTTGATGAGTAGCCTATATAGCGTAGATCAGATCAAGGAACCAAGCGACCACACTGCCCCCAAGGCTGMGGAAGGAATGATATGGAGTGTCTATATTTTCAGGTAGTAAAGAAGTTGTCGAATGCCGGATACTAGGTGAACAACAGACAGTAAAATAAAGTGTTAGCAAAAGTAGGCATTTGTTTTCTGGTATAGGCCACCACAAAATATATCTCTGCCACCCCCATATGCCTTTGCCTTGTAACTGCACTCCTCTCCCCTCCCCTCACATCCCCTTCCTCCTCCTTGGGTAAAACACAGCACATAATTCATCATGTGTAGCTTGGGTGATGTATCCTTTTCATGTACAGAGGAAACACAATATCCTGTTCCAGCACTGAGCTTAATACCACAGCGAGTCAGGGTGGCCCTTTTACTTCTACAGGGCTCTGAGTGCCCCTGAAACTATAGACAGACGGATATAATATCTGTCTATCTGTGGCTCTGACTGGGCCTGCTTAAAGTTGGAGAAAAAGCCTGGCCKAATGGGGGTGTCTGTAGTAAAAGCATTTGGGAGGGAATGGTTCTCATTGTAGCTACAGTATCTATATAGGGCAGTGGTTACCAAACTTTTATTAGAGCCACTGAGTGAGTTTTTCTTGTAACCTGTGGCATTGCATGTATGTTCCATGTAGAAAAACTAAAGAACTATGGCACCATTTTGCAAAAATTTTCTTATCGGAATCAAATTATTTGTCTGTTGGAAGCAAGTAACCCAGAGCAGCACAGTCTAGTGAGTTTATTCTTATGTAAAGGACCTAGCCCTCAACAAAAGTTGCTTTCAAGCCTGGCTCTGAGTTATCCCATGTTCTTTCTGATGTAGCAACCATTTATAAGAAAAACTTGAACAGGAACCAAGTGTTTTACAAGGAAGCATTGGAGCTGGTCTGATGCCAAACCTTACCCTGCGCTACTGATGTATTCTGAACAAACCAGATCTGTGTTGTGTGTTCTGTGAGCAGGGGCATTTGTACATATCTTTTCTTGCATAAAGTCTTGCATTCATGATATTATTATGGGACCTACACAATTAAATGACTAAGAACTGTTGAATATTATTGACTTCAGAAAACCCCCTTGGTAGGCCCAATTTCAATGTCATCCAGAATATAATTTTGATACCAGCCCTTATTAGACATTAATGTGCTATTATTTAACATGTGTTAAATAATTACATTGTAAGAGGTGTATTATAGGCAACATGGCAAGTGTATTTGGGTTTAGAGTGCTCTCTTGTATAAGGACAGCCTTAGCCGACATAATATGCGCATTATTATTATGCCAATGCGTAAAAGCCATAGACCGTATATAGGTAAAAGTCGAGATTCGCACCTGTCTGTCAAGTTCCAGTTGAATTGCATTTCAATAGCCAACCTGAGACTACTTTTATTGGCCCTGTCACAACTAGCTGATCCCTCCGCCTCCTCTGCCAGATTCACCACTGGTTACCTTGGAAGCAGGAGAAACTACCACAGTCTGCGCTCCGCTCCGATCACTTGGCACAGCTCCGACTGACACTGTCGGAATGTTTTACAAATTCTAGCGTTCCAAGGATTTTTTGGGTGGGAAATACGTGCTTCGTTGTGTGATGATGTCTGTAGCATGATATTTCTCCTAGAATCGAGCGAATCGGCGATAACAAAAATGTCACAACAACAGCGGATCGTCCAACTGTCGACCGCCTCGCTCGCGCTGGTCTTCTGCAAGGAAGAGGAGAGCTCGAGAATCACCGGTGGAGGGAAATACAACGTGAACAGTGCGAGTGGTCAGGAGATTTTTACGGATTTCAAAGCGCAAAATCTGCGCAGTTTTTGGAACAAAAGACTTGTGAAAGCGGTAGCTGAAGTTTATTTCCACGGATGGATGGAGAATTTGGTCCTGTTCGTCCATGGGAATGCCAACAACCTAGAGGTGTTGAGGGAAGCTTGGATGCGCAGAGCGCTGAGGTCACCCAAAGGGTTTGTCATCAAAGCAGTGGGTATGTGCCGGAATTATTATTCTACCATTACTATTTATACTTTGTTTGATTATTTTTATATGACATATGAGAACATGTTGCCTGTGCAACAAAATATATATGAATGGCCATTGCCATCATGGCGCACAATAAATGATGATTTTCTTCCATAAGAAAATGATCTAACCCCATTGATAAGTATTGACTTGAGTCCCCACTCTCCATAATTTATATAGGGACTCTTTGGGAAATACATTGTTGACACAGCACTTAGCCTCGAGAGAGAAAATGTGTTGGATATAGGCTAATGAAAATAAAAGCCCGAGAAACTGTCAATGGGCAAGTGATCAACAGGCGGCATTCTGCCCTCTCCCTACARTTTCAGCGAGTAGTTTCTCCCACGATTGGCTCATGTGAACTACAATCCCGAAGCTGTGTTTTAATGTTTCGAAACGTCAATAATCATCGCTTGCGATACGGCTTTCGAAGCATACAGTATGTGGCACTTTCATCAACGAGAAAGAATCCTTAAAATAAAGAAACATGTTTTTTATTTAAGCTTTATTTAACTAGACAGGTCAGTGAAGAACAAATTCTTATTTACAATGATGGCCTACCAAAAGGCAAAAAGCCTCCTGCGGGGACGGGTCTGGGATTAAAAATAAAAATATAGGACAACACACATCACGACAAGAGAGACACTACAATACTACATAAAGAGAGACCTAAGACATAACACAGCATGGTAGCAACACAACATGGCAGCAGCACAACATGGCACAAACAACAGAACAAAGGGCAAGAAGGTAGAGACAACAATACATCACGCAAAATACACTTACTGTAGCAGTTTTGCACAGTTCCATACAGCTATGGGTGCCTCCATTTGACCAAACTACACTTCCCGAGTTAGCTTACACACAGGTGTTTGGCGCAAGTTAATTATTCTGCTTTCATAATGGTAGACGAACTCGTAATTGTTTGTGTGAAAATTATTTCTGCCTGATATGAAAGATATGTTCGTATGTTTAAAAAACTGTACAGCAAGCGTTGCGTGTTCATGTTTACARCAAGCGTCAGGGGTCTTAATACAATTTCCCAGGAAGTAGATGCATTCATCAATAGGCGCTGAAGGTAGTTAGCGCCTATTGAATGGGTACCCTCATTGCTGCATGAAGTTTGGGGGTGGGGATGCTGCGATTTTTTTTCCGACTGGGGGATGCATAAAAAATGTGTCCGCCTTGCAGATATATATATTGGTTTCTAATACAGGACTAATAAAGGCCCAGTGCACCACTGTTGTGACTTTAAAAAAAACTAAATGTATTTGAGTGTTTATCAGCATTTGTAACTTGACTCTGATAATTATCTGTACAAAAGAGTTAATCTGATAATAATTGTGGAATATAAAAATACTTGCATGATATATGCTTTCCAGTTTCTTAAAATACTTTGCAAATGGAACTTATTTCTATGTGAAAACTGAAATGGTCTATTCATTCCTTTTTCGTATTGGTCCCCTGTGAGAATTGAACCCACAACCAGGGCTGGTCCTTGCTGTTCTGCCTCCTTAAACGAGACCAAAGAATGCTGCCTCGCAAAACAAAAATATCCCCAGTAAGCAAAATGACGTTGAAAAGACGTGTAAAAAACATATTTTCCAGACGTTGAAGTTAGGTTCAATTTTGGTTCTGAATGAAAGTTGAAAATACTTATTTTTCGGATGTTGATACCCAACTTTATCAGGAGTTATCGTGAGTCTATTTGCAATGTGTTTCCACAGTGGGAACATGACAGCGCATTTTTTGTTGTTGATTGGGCACCATTTAGGTTAGGCTATTTGATGTGTCCATCTCATAACATTGTCATACATTTTATCTCCAGCCTGTAGGCTACAGAAAAGGCCACATACTCTTTCTACCATATCCTATATCTGCTACATGATTTTTGTTGGATTATCTTTTTGACGGAACGTTGGTGGAGCGCCACAGCGGTGCGTCTCTCCATCAGCACCCTGAAGAGGCATGCTGAGAATGGACAATATTTTGCACTTCCTTTTACAAAGTGGGCACTGCTTATCACAGGGCGGATCTACGCTCACCTAAAAAGCCCTTATGCCACTGGTTGAGAAATTGTCATTGTTTTGGGACAGAATTATGTGAGGTTTTATGTGTTGTTGTTGGAGGCGCGTCTTGGTCAGTTTAGCTCAGAAAATACCGCCCTCGTCAATCTGCCACCATAGGCGGACGCCTAATGAGCGGGCCGGCCGTGCTCTACCAAATGAGCCACTTCATCACAAACCACTTGATGTCTCAATTACTGTATTGCGCATTGTTTTTCTACATGGTAATGGAAAGTCTACAGGTACAAACCTAGATGACCAGCCTATGTACAATATAGTAATTAAGTGGTTTGTAATGATAGGAAATTAATACTTCACAAAAAGTGGTTGTTTTCCATGTTATTTGATCAAGAAAAAACGTTTAATTTGATGTGGATATTTTGTGGCTTTGCCAATGATTTTGCACCTATGTCATTTTTTTTTGCCTCCACTACAAATGTCTATATTGGTCCGCTAATACTAGTAAAGGCCCAGTGCACTACTTTTGTGGAAAAATATTGATAAAAAAAAGAAGAAAAGTGTTTATATATATTTTTTATTCTTATTTTTTAGGGGGTGTTGCAGCACCCTCAGCACCCCTACTTCACGCGGCTATGGCGTTGAAAAGACGTTTCATTCATGTGATTGGTAAACTATCTATTGTATTTGTCACAAAGCTTGAGCCATGATGTCCAATAAACATCGGCTTGCTAAAAAAACATTGTCTGGTAGTCTTCCGCAGACTTTTGACTGACCAATCAGTGTCATCTTTCACGTTGAAACATTCTGTATGTTTGTCAAAGCCTGTTTACAAATCTCTGTACAACCTTAAATAGGCTTCTCTCTCTCTTATTACTTTCGGAAAGCTATAATAATTTTCAGGGTGTTTTGAACATCCACATATGCATGACATGATCTCATGGGATGTATAGTGTAAGAAAATACTTGTTATAGTAAGTGTAAATGACACCTCTGTGTGGATTTTGGACCCAATTATGGTATGATCAGGTTATAGGACAGAAATACAGAGAAATATCCCTGTCATACCATGACGAAAATCCGCCAACTTTACCATGTCAAACTTTTTGCCGCCTTTTCCTGTATATCTGAATGGTATTGCCAGTAACAACGCCTGTACTTTTATTTTGGCCAACTGAGGCATGAATGTGGTAATATGTTTAAAAGTCCTGCCAATGCCTCAGTATAAAACTACCCCTTTCATCTCACCAGCTTTGGCACGCATTAAATAAATGAACATTCTGTTGTTGTCCGACWTTAAACTTGTCCTTATCACTCACAAAGCTTAAAGGAAATGCTTAAAATGTATGTAGTTCTGTCCTTGTGCTGTTCTAGTCTATTGTCACAGAAATTCTATGGCACTTAGCCCGGGGGAACGCACACTAGAGGTCTTCACGGATCCACCTGTACCCGAATATCTGGGACCCGAGCAGGTCCAGATGCAGAATTCTAATTAATGTCATGGGTCTGGGTCGGATCTGATCTGATATGATTGTCACGGTTCTCTGTATGTGTAATTTTAACTGACTTGTCCGGAAAGACCCATACAGATCCGAACGTGACTGCTAACAGTAGAGATGGAGAGAGAAAGAGAAATTGTCATTTATGTTGCTGCTCTTTGCTTTTCACRGTGTTGTTGTCGTCCAATCATAAGTAATCAAAGAGGAATTGAATTTTTAAAATAATTTAACCTTTATTTAACTAGGCAAGTCACTTAAGAACATATTCTTATTTACAATGACGGCCAAACCCGGACGACGCTGGGCCAAATGTGYGCCGCCCTATGGGACTCCCAATCACTGCCGGATGTAATTCAGCCTGAATTCGAACCAGGGACTGTAGTATCACCTCTTGCACTGAGATGTGCCACTTGGGAACAGTTGTTACAGTCATAGAGCCTTCATGTGTGGCAAAAGTTAGGAAATATCTAATCAATGGAAGATGAAATTAAAATGATGGAATTAAAAGTTAAAGAAGAATGATAGCTCTTGGTCGTTGTAGCCTAACAGGTAGGTTGCTACTTTATATTCTGAGTTGTTGTTTGTAGCTGTAGGCCTAGCTAGCTAGCTTAACTAGCTTCTCCCGGTTTGATGCGGTCAAGACACGTAGCTACTACGTATTCATATTGGATGATAAATAACCTAGCTATGGCAGCTATTAGTCTACTATGGCGCGAGTCGGGTTGGTTACTTGCTGTCTCTCCCTCCCTGTTCCCCATGTCACTTGCTCACACTCACAGTGGCCTACACACACAGCACAGCCCCTGCTAAAGTGTCACCTCTCTCTACCTCTTCTCCACTCATGCTTTATCAGCTCCGGTTAATAAAGTAGCTTAAAAATTTACTTTTCTGCTGCTTCCCTCACTTGGAACGGACCAGTCTGAATCCGATCAGGTATATATGGAACGTGTCTAGTTGTCCTTGGATCCGTTCTGAACCGGTCTCTATATAGTTTGTATACATTTATGCATATTGGGTCCATATGGGACCCGCAAAGGCCTCTAATGCACACTGCCATTTCATATTTTTTTCTTGACTTGACAGGTAAATATTTAAAGGCCCTTATTTAGCTAAGAAAATGATGGGTTAATATGCATGCAACTACAAATTGCTAGTAGGCTATCTGTCTTCAGCCAAAATAACTGGTGGGCGTTTGATAGGAGAGAAGGGGGACCTGAGCCCTAGGACCATGCCTCAGGACTACTTGGCATGATGACTCCTTGCTGTCTCCAGTCCACCTGGCCGTGCTGCTGCTCCAGTTTCAACTGTTCTGCCTGGGGCTATGGAACCCTGACCTGTTCACCAGACGTGCTACCTGTCCCAGACCTGCTGTTTTCAACTCTCTAGAGACAGCAGGAGCTGTAGAGATACTCTTAATGATCGGCTATGAAAAGCCAACTGACATTTACTCCTGAGGTGCTGACCTGTTGCACCCTCGACAACCACTGTGATTATTATTATTTGACCATGCTGGTCATTTATGAACATTTTAACATSTTGGCCATGTTCTGTTATAATCTCCACCCGGCACAGCCAGAAGAGGACTGGCCACCCCTCATAGCCTGGTTCCTCTCTAGGTTTCTTCCTAGGTTTTGGCCTTTCTAGGGAGTTTTTCCGTGCTTCTACACCTACATTACTTGCTGTTTGGGGTTTTAGGCTGGGTTTCTGTACAGCACTTTGAGATATCAGCTGATGTAAGAAGGGCTATATAAATAAATTWGATTTGATTTGAAAGCGTGCRATATTGTGATCACATTGGCTGGTGATGATACATTACTGCAACATTGGGCTTACTATTTAGCCAACACATGATGGGTTGATATGAWTTCGCTTCTTTAGCTACACATAGCCTCTCTTTTCCAGATGAGCCCATAYGCAGTTGTGCATGCCGCTCTGCTATTCCTCTTCTCCCGGAGTTGCAAAACCATATGAGTCCAGGGAGATATCTGGGGTGAGATATTTTCAAGACACACATCTGATGCGTGTGCACCCACTTACATATTTGTCTAATATTCTAACTCTGGAAAGGGTATGTGTCAACATGCTGACATATCTAAGCTTTTATAATTAGGCAGATCCATATATTTTCCATATAGTTTCAGAAATGTATCATATCTGTAGTCATCACCTAATCATTTATGCATCCGTATTCATTTATTTTTTCATAATTTCAATAGATATCCTTACATGATATGTAATATTCATCCTCGTATGTCTGATAGAAAATGGGCTAAATTCGACTCATGAAATGTCCAGCAGACAAATTATTTTACCTGTTCAGGTGTTGAAAATCATTGTGCTTCTTCACATGAAGTTGACATATCTGAGCATACATTTGCACCATATTCAGTAGTAGGCTATACAAAGCACGGAAAGGCAAACATCGTCATATTTAATCCAAGTTGCTATTTCTAAAGCACATCTCTGCTATTTTTGTTTAAAAAATGCAGTGTAGAAAATCCAGAGCTCCAATCGCAACACATGTTTTCGGTAAAGATCTTTGCTTAAAAAATCTTTGCTAATTCTTTTTATTTATTTAACAGAAAATAAATGTTGGACACCCTCAATACCCCTGCCTACCCTGTTTGTTATGGACGATGATGCGATAGGTGCAGATTAAGTCGTCGGCGGAGGTCCCTCGTAGTCCAGACACAACTTTTCAAACAGTGTCGATAAAGGGGAGGAGACAGGTAAAAAAATGAKTTTTRAGACTTGAGACAATTGAGACATGTATTGTGTATGTGTGCCCTTCAGAGGGTAAATTGGGAAGACAAAATATTCAAGTGCCTTTGAATGGGGTATGGTAGTAGGTGCCAGGCGCACCGGTTTGTGTCAAGAACTGCAACACTGCTGTGGTTTTCATGCTCAACAGTTTCCCATGTGTATCAAGAATGGTCCACCACCCAAAGGACATMCAGCCAACTTGACATAACTGTGGGAAGCATTAGAATAAACATGGGACAGCATCCCTGTGGAACGCTTTCAACACCTTGWAGTCCATGCCCCGACGAATAGAGACTGTTCTGAAGGTGTTCCTAATGTTTTGTACACTTAGTGTATGTGTGCACGTTTTCCAAACCACACTCCAACATTTACTGTAGGCTGCCACACGTGATCGCAGCATCCTGGAAAGGCACTTGACCAGCTGGGGCAACCTCAAGGGCTCGTCTCAGGATCCTCCATCTTGCAGCAAGGATCCCAAAGCAGTTCTCTGAAATTCTTCTGGCTATTGAATGGTGATAGTTGTAGATCTTCTTGGCGTCATTAAAGCCAGAAGAATCTTTGAATAAAATAAGCTTTTCTATTAGTATTGAACAGGAACATGAAGGCTGCCAAATGTGTACTGTAACATCTGTGCAGCCAATGCTTTGGACATAGGCCCCCATCCTCTTACTGGGATGCCAGATCACATTTATATGAGGCATATAATTACAACGTCCATGCAATAATTTTCACATATGTACAGTCACATGTATTAAGCGTATCTTACCTGGATATGTGGTATACGGTCCTGACTGTTTTATGTTGTTTTTGTATGTGTTTAGGTCAGGGCTGTGTTTTGGGTGGCAGTCTATGTTATCCGTTTCTATGTTGGTTGTGGTTGCCTGGTATGGCTCTTAATTAGAGGCAGGTGTTTTGCGTTCTCCCTACTAATTAAGAGTCATATTTAGGTAGGGTTTGTTCTCAATGTTTGTTTTTGGTGTGATTGGTCGTCCTGTGTCGTCGATATTGTATGTACCATACGCGGACTGTTTGGTGTTCGTTTTAGTTTGTGATGGTCGTCTGTTCTGTCGTTGAGTTTGTACGATTTAGTTCTGTAAGTTTAATGTCAGTTTCGTCGAACGTGTTTCTTTGTTTTGTTTATTTGAAAGTGTTTTTGGTTTCGTGTGCCCGCGTGTTAAATAAAAAGATGGCTTATTTCCCGAACTGCTGTCATTGTTGGTTGCTGATTGATCCCTTCTCTTCCTCTTCCTCGCTCCGAGTGAGGAGAGAGACAGCCCTTTACAGAAATCACCAACCACGCTAAACCAGCGGCAAGGGAAGTGCTCAATAGAGCAACAGAGAACTCCTGGACTTGGGAGGAATCCTGACGGTAGACGGACCCTGGGCCAGGGTGCCCAGGGGAATATCGCCGTCAAGGCGGAGTTGGAGCAGCGAGGCTGAGAGGCGCTGTTATGAGGGAACGCGTCTGGCAACGGAAGCCAAAAAGCCCGTGAGTAACACCCAAAAATTTTTGGGGGGGCACACGAGGAGTGTGGCAAAGCCGGGTAGGTTACCTGAGCCAAGTTCCGTGCTTACCGTGGAGTGAGAAGGCGTCTGGTCAACACCGTGTTATGCGGTGGTAGTCATTGTGTCGGATAAAGTGTGTTAATCTCTATATGGTTTTGCAAACTCGGGAGAAGAGGAATAGCAAGAGCGGCATGCACAACTGCTATGGGCTCATCTGGAAAAGAGAGGCTATGTTGTAGCTAAAGAAGCGAATTCATATCAAACCCATCAGTGTTGGCTAAATAGTAAGCCCAATGTTGCAGTAATGTATCACTACCAGCCAATGTGATCACAATATCTGCACGTTTCAAACATCAATCAAATTTATTTATATAGCCCTTCTTAACATCAGACTGATATCTCAAAGTGCTGTAACAGAAACCAGCCTAAAACCCCAAACAGCAAGTAATGTAGGTGTAGAAGCACGGAAAAACTCCCTGAAAGGCCAAAACCTAGGAAGAAACCTAGAGGGAACCAGGCTATGAGGGGTGGCCAGTCCTCTTCTGGCTGTGCCGGGTGGAGATTATAACAGAACATGGCCAAATGTTAAAATGTTCATAAATGACCAGCATGGTCAAATAATAATAATCACAGTGGTTGTCGAGGTGCAACAGGTCAGCACCTCAGGAGGTAAAATGTCAGTTGGGCTTTTCATACCGATCATTAAGAAGTATCTCAGCGAGGTCAGCAGTCTGGGAAGGTAGCACGTCTGGTGAACAGGTCAGGTTCCATAGCGCCCCAGCAGAACAGTTGAAACTGGAGCAGCAGCACGGCCAGGTGGACTGGAGACAGCAAGGAGTCATCATGCCAAGTAGTCCTGAGGCATGGTCCTAGGGCTCAGGTCCCCTTCTCTCCTATAAAACGCCCACCAGTTATTTTGGCTGAAGACAGATAGCCTACTAGCAATTTGTAGTTGCATGCATATTAACCCATCATTTTCTAGCTAAATAAGGGCCTTTAATATTTACCTGTCAAGTCAAGAAAAAAATATGAAATGGCAGTGTGCATTAGAGGCCTTTGCGGGTCCCTAATGACCCAATATGCATAAATGTATACAAACTATATAGAGACCGGTTCAGAACGGATCCAAGGACAACTAGACACGTTCCATATATACCTGATCGGATTCAGACTGGTCCGTTCCAAGTGAGGGAAGCAGCAGAAAAGTAAATTTTAAGCTACTTTTATTAACCGGAGCTGATAAAGCATGAGTGGAGAGAAGAGTATGAGAGAGGTGACACTTTAGCAGGGGCTGTGCTGTGTGTGTAGGCCACTGTGAGTGTGAGCAGTGACATGGGGAACAGGGAGGGAGAGACAGCAAGTAACCAACCCGACTCGCGCCATAGTAGGACTAATAGCTGCCATAGCTAGGTTTTATCAACAATATGAATACGTAGTAGCTACGTGTTTGACGCGATCAAACCGGGAGAAGCTAGTTAGCTAGCTAGCTAGGCCTACAGCTACAAACAACAACTCAGAATATAAAAGTAGCAACCTACCTGTTAGGCTACAACGACCAAGAGCTATCATCTCTTTACTTTTTAATTCCATCATTTTAATTTCATCTTCCATTGATTAGATATTTCCTAACTTTTGCCACACATGAAGGCTCTATGACTGTAACAACTGTTCCCAGTGCACATCTAGTGCAAGAGGTGATACTACAGTCCCTGGTTCGAATTCAGGCTGAATTACATCCGGCAGTGATTGGGAGTCCCATAGGGCGGCCACATTTGGCCCAGCGTCGTCCGGGTTTGGCCGTCATTGTAAATAAGAATATGTTCTTAGATGACCTTGTGCCCTATTGTTAAAATAAAAGGTTAAGATTATTTTCTCTCATAGAAATTGTTTACTTGCCCAATTTCCTTTTAGATTACTTATTGATCTGGACGACAACAAAGCATGTTGAAAGTCAAAGAGCAAGATTGCAACATACAATAATGAGACCAATTTCTCTTTCTCTCTCTCACCTTACTGTTCCCGCAGGTTTCTGACCCCTGTTAGCTCAGTTCGAATTCTGTTATGCTTCTTTGCCGGACAAGCATTAAAATTACACATACAGAGAACCGTGACAATCATACAGATCAGCATCCGACCAGACACCATGACCATTAATTAGAATTCTGCATCTGACCTGCTCGGGTCCAGATATTCGGGTACAGGTGATCCGTGAAGACCTCTTAGTTGCGTTCCCGGGCGCTAGTGCCATAGTAATTCCGTGACAATAGACTTATGAACAGCACAAGGAATAGAACTACATACATTTAAAGCATCTTCCTTTAAAGCTTATGTGTAGATGACTAAGGACCAAGTTTAAAGTCGGAACCAACAAGACAGAATGTTCTCTATTAATGCATGCAAAGCTGGTGGAGAAAGGGGTAGTTTTATACTGAGGCATATGGCATGAGACTTTTAAAACATATTCACCATTCATGCCCATTGGCCAAACATAAAAAGTACAGCGTTGTTACTGGCAATATATGCAAGTTCAGATATACAGGAAAGGCGGCAAAAAGTTTGACATGGTAAAGTTGGCGGATTTTCGTCCATGGTATGACAGGGATATTTTCTTCTGTCCTATCTGATATACCATGAATGGTCAAAATCACACAGAGTGTCATTTACACTATACTATAACAAAGTATTTTTTACACTATACATATCCCAGAGATCAATGTCCAGCATTATGTGGGATGTCAAAAACACCCAAAATTATTATAGCCTTTCCGAAGTATAAAGAGAAGAGAAGCCTATTTAAGGTGTCGAGATTTTGTAAAAGGCTTTGACAAACATAACAGAATGTTCAAGTGAAAGATGACACTGATTGGTCAGTCAAAAGTCTGCGGAAGAAACGACAATGTTTTTTTAGCAAGCCGAATGTTTATTGGAATCATGGCTCAAAGCTGTGACAAATAAATATGATAGTTACACAATCACATGAAGAAGTCTTTTCAACGCCATAGCCGCGTGAAGTAGGGTGCTGAGGGTGTGCAACACCCCTAAAAAAATAAGAATAAAAATATATATA